>NC_089820.1:5535000-5615968 GCF_029633855.1 Hoplias malabaricus | reverse complement strand
TTTTAATTTAAGTGTACCACTATTAGAGGATTGTGCCATTTTGCCAAAGTATTGTGACACATATTGCGAATAATTAAGTTATTAATTAAGTATATTATTAAGTGCCATAATAAACCAACCTGGTGTGAGATACTCTTACCTATGGGCAATAGGAGGACAAAAGAAAAGCATAAATAAAAACAGTAGCTATAATGATGATTGTACCTTAGATTTTTCACCGTATTTCTATAACTTTGTTGGGTACTGAATTATTGCTACTGAATATGATTCTGCTTCCACCAATGACACTTTTGGCTCGCTAAACCCACTCACCCACCATTTTAAAAGACCTAAATGACTGCTTTCTGCACCAAAACCGCAGGAAACTAAGGGCTGAATTTCTCATTTCTCTGCATTCGGTTGAAATAGTCTATGGCTTTTGTTGCAGAAGGAAATACAGAGCTAGTCCCTTCAGCCTGTAGCGCTAATGCTAACAACTGACTGATGTCCCTGTTGTCAAAGATTATGCAAAAGCTGTGAAAATCAATTCAATGTAAAACAGAATATGTAAAACCTTGAAGTTATTATAACACATGGACTGTGCCCCAAATCGCCGTGTGCATCCTTTAGACTGGAAAATCCATTAGCTCCCTGGCTAGGACACTAAAGCTAACCGTTAGCCTTCACTGCTCCCTCCAGAGCCTTAAATGTCATCATTGTTTTAAACAAGCAAAGTTTTCTTTTTTTTTTTTTCTTTCAGCAAACACAATTTTTTTTTATTTCTGTCTGTGTTAGACATTCATTACTGTTTGGTTTGACATCACTGAAAAGGGCGACTTAAACGATTTGATACAGCACTGCAAAAAAAAACCAACAAAAAGCATTTATTTCTTCTCTCTCTCTTATTCTCCAGAGGATGATATGAGGTGTTAAAGTTTAATGGCCCACATGTCAGTCCCAGTAGAGAGAGAGAGAGATAGAGGGTGTTTGTGTGAGTGAGCATTTACCTCTATTTTCAGGACTAAAATAACTCCCAGGGAAACAAAAGGGACACATACAAAATTGTCCAAAATTGTCTGCTGGGATATTTTTCAACTCGTCTAAAAGGTGTTTTCGTCCCCCAGGGTTGAGGCTGATGGATTAAAAAAAAAAATTCCTCCCCTCATCTCTCTCATAGGGGAAATCTTTTAGTCCCGGGGACACTTTGTGCTCTACCAGGTCTTTCATGGCTATTAGGAGTTCCATATTCATTCATTCATTCATTCATTCATTCATTCAGGTCACGTGTGTCCTACCTGGAATCATTGAGCGTAAGGTGGGAACACACCTTGGACGGGGTGCCAGTCCTTGGCAGGGTGACACACTCACATTCACTTACACAATCACACCTAGGGATACTGTGCAGTAGCTAATCCTCCAATTTACCGATGTGTGATGTTTGGACATGGGAGGAAACCCACACAGACACAGGGAGTACACACTGAACTCACCGACAGAGCGTAGCTCAAGTTCCATATTCTCTTTATCTCTTACAATTTCTGAATTAGCTCTGCTCCAGGGTGAATTCACGCCTTGCACCCAGTGATTCCAGGTAGGCTCTGGACCCACCGCGACCCTGAACTGGATAAGCGCTTACAGACAATGAATGAATGAATTTCTGAATTATTAACACAGTTCCCTGTGGTTTTAATGAATTGTCAGTGAAAGCCTTTGGTCAAAATACTACAAACATCAAGCACCATAGCACTATTCTCCCTGCTTAACAGAGCGACCTGTTTCAGCACCTATTCCTTTAAATGTTTCTTTAAAAGAACCACACAACTCACTACATCCTAGGGTGTGCAGTCAGAAGCTGCACTGAATCTCTTGTTTTTTCAATTCATTTGAGATATCCAGAGGACCAGGTTATTCCTCCTGTATTGTAATAATGGGTCGTTTTTTCCAATGTTTTCTGACTTGGGAAGCCCACAAGAAACTGATTAAACTGGAAACCTTAAAATTGATATTAAAATGGGATTAGTGCGCTCAGAAGTAAAAATGAAAAAATGGATTTTAAATATTGCTTATAGTTACAGGCTTTGGTGCTATTTTCAACTAAATATATGACTCCAGTTGAGTGTGTGTGTGTGTGTGTGGGTGCGCTTTTTTATTTTTTATTTTTTAAACAACGGAAAGAAGTAACTTGTATTTACTTTATATTTATGTTCATTTTTCCTTAGTGTTTTTACTGTTTAAAACACATGATGCCATTTTCAGTAAATCCCTACACTGTCTATACCACTGAGCTCAGTCTATGCTGTGTTTGTTTGCTGTATGCCGTATGTTATTTTAAGGATTTTTAAATGCGTTTTATGACTCTGCTTGCACTCCAGCGTGCAGTAGCATTCCAGTAGCTTAGTGGAGTAGCAGCTCCATTACTGAATGAGTTACTGCAGAGGTTACGAGAGGGAGTCTGCTGCCAGCAGGTCACATAATAACACACTAAACTTGGCTGACGTTTGCCTGTTTTATTGTCAGTGCAGTAGTTCAGATGTTTTCTGGGCCAGTTACATGAGCACCTTTTTTAAGGCTATTATTTCAACAAGAATATTTGTGCAACTCAATTAAGAAAAAAATATATACATTAACAAACAACCCCAAAAAAACTGTTAGAATGGTTTTTTAAAGCCTCGTTATCACACACCAGCAACAAAATGGAGGAAAGAACGTAAAACAAACTGAATTAAACTAACCATTAACAGACAAAACAGTCTTATTTTGGCTTCTGTTCAGAAATGTATCGCCTGGATTCCCAAGTTGCACAGCCATCTAAGCATTGGCTCTTTAATCTGGAGACTGGAAACTGATCCCCAATGATGCCTCAGCTATGGCTCACCCACTCCCCCATCACTCCAGTACAATGCTGGACAATATAATGAATTAGGCACTTCAACTCCAGTAGAGTATTCAGCTCCAATGATGTTTGGTTAGCAACAGTGTTAAAAGATATCATGGAGCTTCACATACTTTAGGAAGCTAGTAACAGACTATTGCTTTCACTAGCAATTTGTTTACTCTCATGTGTTTTAGGTTTGACTGGCATCTGTTTCTTTATTGTTGATATATAGTAATATGTATGTAATGAGTATTGTTCTAAGCACCTCTGGTGGGTTAGGAGATATAGAACTGATATACATTCATGGCATTTAGAAGAAGCTTTTAACAAGATTGCAATGGGGGGAGTCAACTTACATTCTGTGAAATTCATTCATTCATTCTGTAAGTGCTTATCCAGGGTCGCGGTGGGTCCGGAGTCTACCCGGAATCACTCGGCGTGTGGGAAGGAACACACCCTGGATGATGTGCCATAAATAAATACAATGACAAGTGTATTAAACAAGCTAGGTAGTTAGCTACTTAAATTAACATAACAATTCCATCTCTGCTTTGCACAACAGCAAGCCTTTTTATGCAACCTGTCGGGAGTGAGGCAGACAGACTAGACGAGAAATGTGGTGGTGAACTATATGGGTGTCTGAAATTGGGGGAGCATCAAACCCCATTATGCTGCTTTGAGGGCAGTGGTGTTACTAACGGTATTATCGCTGGAGCAGCTGCATGATTCATCTGGCATTTCCTGAAGTTATGCTAGGTTTGTATTACAGTTCATATGCAGTTCATACAGTAGGCTTTTGTGGGATTAGCATGGAGCCTCCTGTGTCTCAGTTATAGCACTGCTTCAGAAGTGTTTATAAATAGGGAGTAAAGGGAGGTACGGCCACTTCATTTTTCTGCTCATTTATCACCTGCTCCTCGTTTCATAAGAGGCCTTAGCTCTGAAGTGTCTCCACAGATGTAATACAGACTAAATTAAACCCAGCAATGTAAGGACATTAATCTTGCCTTAGCTTCTAGCTATCAGCTTCTGTCGGCGTACAGTATAGTCCTAGTTCTATAACTGCTCTAGGGTCTGTTTGTGATTTTTAAATATTGATATACACTCCAGACACTTTACTGGAAAGCCCTAGCTTGCAAGCTGTAGCCCTTGTTAACTATTTGTGTTATACACCCATTGAAAGTAAGTATTTGGCAAAGGCTACAACATTATTATTAACAATATGTAGTTTAGTTAGTTCCTTGTAAATTAGCAAGCTAAAGAAAATGGAAACTAATGCTAACCAATAAAGGTTTGTTTAGTTGTATATTTAATATAGGCATTTGTGTTGTTTGTTTTTGTGTACTTATATTAATAATAACCAGGCTTTACTTCATTAATACCAGCTCATGACTAGAAGTACTTGGCATGTCTCAGATGAACTGAGCTAATGGCAAGTGCTAACCAAGATTAAGCCCACTTCATTTTTCTCATGTTGCTGTTTCTTGTTTATTTCAGGCATGTTGTGCTCAATCTGAGGCTCACTGCTATTGGACCAAATGAGGATTTGAGGCTTTTATATGGGTGTTGATCTTCAGACAAAGGTGAGAAAAGTTTACTTGGTAGCAATGAATAAAACAAAATGAGCACCCGCCTTGCTCACCCTATAGGGAAACCTGTAAGCTAAGTAGCTACTCATTTTTTAATAAATCGTTTTATGCTTTCATATTCAGAAAATATTTAAAACAGCAAGTAATCCATTCCTCTAATGATTCTTCTTCACACTATGAGCAGTCATACCTGGATGTGTCAGAGATTCTGTACTAAACCTATTTTAAGTAGTTGCCGCAATGTAAATGACCCACCATGCAGAACATAATGCTGCTTTCACACATGAACTCTGGAGAATTTCTAGAGAGTCTGGGTAAGGTCCGGGATGTATGTTGCGTATGGTTGTGTTCACACATACAGCTCCTCCAGGTAAATTCTGGAACGTTTCTTTGCAGAGCAACATGAAAATAATTAATTATCCCGTACATGATTCCTTTGATTTTTTTTTTTAAATACAAATTAATACAATAATTCCAAACCGCAAATGTTCACTGTAAAGACGTATTGCTGAAAGACTTGCAGTATTTTGCATTCTTTGGGAGTTTGGGAGCCATTAATACAGGACTGAAACAGTACCTAGCTTGGCAGTGACGTAGCAATAGCAAAAGAGGATTATTATCATTAAGCGCTTTTAAGAAATAGAACAGTTGATCTTCATCATCATTGCTTGAGAAGAGATTGTCCTGACACAAGAAGAGTAATTGCTTATCCATAATGCCCTGGACGCAGCATAGCCGAATGCTATCTTGAGCGTCTAAATCAGATTAGCTGTGTGATAGGGAGATCGATACGCCCTCTTATCCAAATTCACTTTGGACAGTCCTTTATAATGGTTATCGGGGCTTGCTGGGTATCCCTTAGCAGATGGGAATTGATCAGCTGAGTGGTATTCAGCCATGTAAAGAAACACTTTTGATCTGTTTAATTCAGTTCTGAAACAGGTCGTCCTGTCGATAGCTGCCATCATCTGCGAAACGTCCTCACGATAAGGAGGTGCTATTATTTTATTAGCCAGAATATTGACCGCCCTGACGTTTTATTTACGGAGATTGTGTGCCCTTGTTTTATAAGTTTTACTTTTAGTGCAACCTTTTTTGTTTTATTGAGGTTATTCATGGAGTTTTCAATTATTGTTTCTCTAGACTAGTTTCCGTTAGCAATCCAGCTTAGCAATGATGCTAAAGGCTAGTTTGGTGCTGTCTACTTCTCATGCCCTGAATCTCCTTTGGAGAAAAAACCTATGGAACCAAAAATTCAACCCCTAAAGTACAATATATGTTTAAAAGTTATGACACACTTTTTTGTAGATGATGAATTTGTTTATTTAACATTAAACTGATATAGCGCCTTTCTAGAAATCCAAGGACGCTTTACAATCAACACTCAACATTCAACACACACGTTCACACTGGTGACTGCATCAGGCACTAGGGTTTCACTCAGGATAGAGCGCCAATCCATATCTGGGCACATACACATTCACTCACACGAACAGTCACTCATTCACATACACACTCATACACATGTTTTTTGACAGTGGGAGCAAACCGGAGACCCCGGAGGAAACCCATGCAGACACGGGGAGAACATGGAAACTCCACCCAGATGGGGCTTGAACCCAATATCGAACGTGCTAACCACTGAGCCCCTGTGCCACCCGTTACCTGACCTCACCAATGTTCTTATGGAGGTATTCGGTCAAATCCTTACAGCTGTGCTCCCACATATTATTTATAGATAGGACAATTTACCTGTTGGTATTTGTCTTACACACAAACCGACCCTCATATCAATATCACTGTAAACAATTTGTAAGTATCTGTAAAATTGAACATCCAGACACTCTATATGAGTTGTTTATATATTTTTTTAAATTTTTGGATTAGCTTTCTGCTGTAGTTATTGACCATTTTGTAGTTGAATACATACAGTAGTTATTTCTGCTCTTTTCAAAGAATATAAAATGTGATTAAGGAAAAAAAAAAAAGAAATTGGAGCCTCCATTTCCGAACATGATGAAAACTCCATTAGCTTAACAGCTAATGCTTATAGCCTTTTTGGTTATTTCCTAGACAGAACCTCATTTTAATGGTTTTAATGTTGGCCTTAGAAAACCTCGCAAGCAGAAAGAAGGGGACTGGACCTCAGGGGCAATTTACGGTCATAGTCCTGAAGGAGTATCTGGTTCCTTTAGTCTTTTAGGTTTCGCAATGAAGCTGTTTAGTGAAGCGAAATAGATGGTGTCTTGGCACTAATGGTTTCTCCTTTACTACCAAAGCCTGAAGAGCTTGAAAAACCTTATTGAACCTTCTCTCTTTTTGGCTTGTCAAGGCCACAGAAAGCTACACCTGTTGAATTATGAAACCACTCAAGCAGAGAGAAAGCGAGAGAGGGATTATGTTTTTTTTGTTTTGGGTTTTTTTTTATTTTGGAAGAACATTACTTTCCCAGCACATACTGTGCAAAGGCGCTTGTTGAAATAGAGGCAATCTCGGGTTACATAATGAAACCTTAGAGGGGCAAATTTCATTGTAATAAAATCTCTGCAGCAAAAGGAACCATGTGATCACAACTTCTAGTGCATTACAATACAAGGTTTTGAGGGAAGTGAAGTGGGGTAGAGCAGGCTTTGTATTTCCAACATTTCAGAAACTTTCAAAAAACATTACAGAAAACTGCAAAAAGTCTGTTTGGGCAAGTGACATTACCTTGAAACAAGGGCATATATCCAACACTACTCATTTTGTTATTGTTATTAGATTATTATAAGATTTCCTTACAGGACTTTGATTTTTACCCCATTTCCACAAGTTAACACACATTTTCTGGGGTCTTAATTAAATATTTGTGACATGCACTTTAGTCAAAATATCACCAGGATCAAACACCACAGCAGCATTCTCCCCCTGTCTAATCATCTCTGTACAGAACAACGGATTTCAGTACGTGGTCCTTTAAACGACAAAGAGCCACAGCTCAGTTCAGTGCGAGAGCCCAGGGGTGAAGAGCAAGGAGCAGAACTCTGGTTTTTAGTCATATTCACATTATTCTCTTTCTTCTGTGTTGTTGTTTTCTCCATAATTAATCACTTCTCTTATTTCTCCCTCATCATTGTGTTTTTTGCTTTTAACCTCTTCTTCGCTCTCTCATATACATGTGTGTTTAGTGCTGTGATTGGAGAGAGTCAGATGAGGGGTGGGCCTACTCTAAAGCCTCTGTACTCTGCGAAAAGTGGTAGGAAATTCAGATCCCCAATTTAATGTACTGACATGCACTGAATAAGTGATTGTTTTTCATAATGTCCTGTTTGTTTTTTTGTAAGTTTTAATTGCTGTTATGTAATAATTATGAACGGAAATGATGTCACTGTACTGGCAGATAACTGTGCTCTTTTTAAGACCCATACTTGAAACAACCCAACTTAACTACCAATTACAGTGTGATCATTTGACTTCATAAACAAACAGGTTCATGACAATATCTGAAATTAAATAATATCTAAATGTAATATAATTTCAAGACTAAGTTTTTGCAGTAAAAACAGTTCAGAAATGCTCAGATAGGGGGACACTGAGGGCCACATGAACGTCTGTTCAGTCTACTTGAAATATCATCTTCCTGTGTCAGCTGACCATGTTAAAAGGAAGTGTTCAAATGTGTTTTTTGTACACAGAGTTGCTCATTCCATGTTTTATGCAAATCTTCAGCGCATATGCCTGAGTTAGAGAAGCCCATTTTGCATTTTACATACTGTAGAGAGTGATTTCTGCGTTGAAGCTCAGTGCATCAAGCCCTGACAGCGTGAGAGAGGAAGACAAGGTCATAGAAGAGCAGTTTATAAGACGAAGCAGCCCTTAATTACCTCTCTGAAGTCTGAATATGAAAAGGCATTTTAATAGTTGGATTGGAAATGCGTATTAATCTCTGGGCTGAGGGCCAGATACAACAGGCACTGGGGAGTGCCAAAGAAAAAAAGAATGAAAAAAAAAAGAAACCAAAAGAACTCACTCATGTCTCAGATGTAGCCATTAAAGCCTAAACCGTCTTGAACTAGAGGCCAGACTGAGTCCCGTTAAAGTATAATGTAGTCTGAGAAATATGCTGAATAGTTACCTGGCATGTAGTGCACCACTGGAGTATAAGAACACTTATTTCAACTGCATGTGCAGTAGGATTAGCATTCAAATATTTCTGCAAACATATTATTCACATATTAAGGTCATCAAAAACACACAATGAAAACAATGCATGTTTGAACATGAGTGAATGACAAATTTTCTAGAAGTTTCTGATTCACCTGAGACTGAAATTGTAGTCCAACCAGAGTGGAAAATACGTTGTTAGTTTACTTAATTATTTTGTAAATTTTGTACTTAGCTTGAGTGTTTTCTAGGCTGTAATTTCTCCAGCCTTGACCTGAGTAATTTGAAAACTAGGGCCAGAACATTTTACAAACTGATAAAAGTGCAAAGAAGACATTTTCAGTGTTTTCACTGTCAAAACAAAATGTATTTTTAAATAGGAAAACAACAAAATAACATGACATCTGCAACACCATTAGAAAATGTTGTGACAGAGGCAAAATAAGACTGAAAAGGTTCTACAAGTAACAATGTTCTGGAAGCTTCCACAGTTAGCAGTTTAACTGATAATAGGTGAGGTCATGAAGACCAAGTATAAATGGGGCATCCGTGAAAGGGTTAGTCTTCGCAAAGATGAATAAAGGTGTATCTCCATTTTGTGCCAAACATTGTGAGAGAATAGTCAGACAGCTTAGAGACAATGTATCTCAGTGCAAGATCGCAAAGGATGTATGATTATCACCATTTACAGTTCATCATATCATGAAAGTTTCAGAGAGCTGGGTGAAAAGTCAGTGGGTAAAGGCCAAGTGCAGAAACAGTTACTGAATGTGTATGACTGTCAAGGCCTCAGGTGGCAATGTTTGAGAAACAGTCATGCTACAGTGATGGACATAGGCACATGGGGCTTGGGAGTACTTTGGAAAATCATTATCCCTTAAAACAGTCCATTGCTGCATCAAGAACTGAAACCTAAATCTGTATTATGCCAATTAGAAACCATGTATTAATTTTGTGCAGAAACACGAGTGGGTTTGTCTGGGCCCAAAGTCGTCTGAGATGGACTGAAAGAGAGTGGACACGTGTTTGGTTTCAGCTTATTTTATTTTATATTTTTTAGGGGAAAAAAGTCTTCTATACAGAAAGAATAGGCAAAAATCTTCACTTTCCAAACAGTAAAAAGTATAATAAAAAAAAAAGTAGATGTGATCCCATGGTAGACATGTCTCTGCCCTAGTTTTATTTAGTGTGTTGCAAGCATCAATTTCTAAATTTGTTTATATTTAACAAATTATATTAGTTTGACATTGGGAACACTGAACATCTTTGCCTGTTATACAAAGGTCCAAATGAATCAACAAATTACAGATTAAAAACGTTATTGCCTTTTTGGAAAGTGTCCCAAATATTCTGAAAGTAAGGAAATGATTTGTCTTTAAACACCAAGTCTTTAAAAACATTCTCACAACTTCTAGAAGTCAGTTAGAAGTTTCTGTAACTAATCGTTTCTTTGAGAGAACTGTTGTATGTCTGTTTCCCAGAGTTGTGAAAGTTATAACTCTTTGTGACCCTTGAATGGAGCATTTCTCGTTATTTATATCTGAAACATTTAAAGTAGGTGGAATTCCCTTTCATATGAATAACCGGCAATTATTCATAGCATTTACCCAGTCAAATGTGGCCACAAGCACAAAATGTTCATGTTTTTAAAATGCAAAAGTAGTTTCTCCTCAGAAAGCTAAGTCATACACTTGACTACATAGCTTAGCAACAGTTGCTAAAATCATCCTGACTTGTGTTTAATGATTATGCTCTAGTTCCTTAAATCTTCCAGTGCACCTTGTTCATTATAACTCATGTTTTCAGTCTTGGGCTCCTGAACAGCTCCCACATTAGTGCTAGCCTAGCTGTTTTAAGCGTTCGTGTTTTTGTTTACAAGAACATTGTAGCGGTTGATTTTCATTAGGCTAATACGTGTTGAAGCCAGGCATTTCCGAAGCCATCTGCCTTATTGTTCAGTAATGAGAGAAAGTTGGAATGGTTAGCTAGCCGTGTTTGCTAACCCTAGCCCACAATCGCACAGCAGAACTTAATGAAGTCTATTATTCTCAATCTGGAGTGTCAAACAGGGTTTGGATGCCTGCTTAGCAGTTAGCATTGAGCAGAAGATGATGGATGGCTGGCTGCATTGTTGTGCACACGTAGAGCATGACGTGTGCTTGTCTTTAGCAAAAAAGCGATTGTTCCCATGGCAGTTGTTCCGTGTCTGTAACATTGCTGCGATGAACCATAGCAGTCTTTTTGTCCTGTTTATTTTCTTTGTGTATCTTACTTCGCTTTCTTTTGTATGGGGTATTACCTGAGTAGCTACTTGAATGATAACACCACCATATTGCAGCTGATTGCACGTGTATATACACACACACACACACACTGTTCAAATGTTTGTAGACATTATAATGACAGCTTTCCTTTATTTGAAGGGCCAAGCTTTGCTAATACAGGCCCTAAATCCCCATACAAAATCACTGACAAATTGCATAAGATATTACCATGCCCAATGCAGTGTCAGCTAATGGGGGTATACAGCCCCCCACCAATGGTCTACGGAGCAGTGGAACATCTAATGGCAAGCATTCCCAGAGGAATACAGACTATTACTGCAGTAAACAGGAAACAAACTCCCTATGAATACCCTTCATTTCAGAAGAAAATGAGAAAACGGGTGTCCACAAACTTTTTATCAGACAGTCAGTGAAGTTCCTTCATATTCATACAGTCTGTCTATTAAAGTCTTCATCAGAGAATGTCAGTCTGTACTTGACAGTTCTCACAGTGAATTGAGTAGTGGAAATGCTAGCCAGTGTCTGTTAGCTGAGGGCTCATAAAAGCTTTTTGAGCTTTTCAGTTAGAGTAGTTGAAAAAGGTGTGACATATCACATCTTAAAGGAAGCTCAACCTAGGCTTCACCCTCTTGGTTTTTGTAGCGTCGTCTTATTGGGGGAGAGTTAACTAGTTTGTAAAAGTTGCAATTATTACAAATTGGGAACAAGCCATTTAAGGAAAGTAGTATAAGGCTGAAGGGATGTTCTTGTGAAACTTTGGTTGCCGCAATTACGATACACATGAGTGTAAAATGATCCTTTGTTGTACATTTAGCTTGGACTAAGTGAGTCTGCCACTGTTTGTCTTTAGTGTGAGCGCAGAGTCCATTACCCTTGAATTGAATTCCCAGCGGTGCCCTTAGTGCCATGCTGGAATGGACATGGAAATGCAGGATGTCTGGGTTTCACAATTTACGGCCACTGTACCCAATGGATTTTCCACAGGAATGTGCTCTTGAAGTTTTATGGCAATATTTATAAGCCATAGAATCATAACAAATCAGACAGAATCAAAACACTATAGTCATTGACCAACAAGCATCACTGGAGATCTTTTCTGCTTTAGGGCTGCTTTCCAAAACTCAATCCCTGAGTCCATTTCTGCTCATAAATATGACTCAAATATGAAGTAATAAAAGCACTAAGCTGCTGTTGGTCTCCAAATGGTGCAAACAACTTGACTTTCAGTTCTCTACTACCATTTCTCTACTGCCATTTAAGGCTTGGGTTTTGTATGCTGTTGGCTCATTTGTATGCTGCAGGACACTTCCCTGTCCACTGCCGTCAATATGATGCAACTGGCAATAATGCTTAGTTTCCACTGAGATTTGAGAGACAGGATGTTTAAAACCTTGTTGTGATGCACGAAAAAGATCTGGTCAAAAATGGATCAGATTTATCATGCTTTTTAGCCAAAACCAAACAGGTGTTACAACTTTATGGTGCATGAATAAAAGTCCTAATAGTGAGATTGCTTTTTTTTTAAACACACAACAGAGGTTTTATTTATTTATTTATTTATTGATTGATTGATATTAGATTTGCTGTAATTGAACTGAGATTTGAACTATATCTTCAGTTGGTTGTAGTGATGGGTGATAAGAACGTAAATCAATATCATGATTAATTTCACAGTTTATCCTTATTACAATCAATGAACCATTGTTTTGTTTTTTGTATTTTTTTTACTCACATATTTCAGTGACTCCAGTATGCTCCAGTATTAAAGCTGGGATCTTTCTTCTTGGTCAGTCTCAGCATTTAGGTTCTCCTTCGTGTTGCTTCCATGTTGCAGAAAGGCGCAGAATCACTTGACTACAGTGTGGTAGTGGTTTTAAAGGGACAGTACATGAACACACATTGGGGACATAACAGAATTAAAAAACTGTTATAACTGATATAGGCAAGATTGTGTCGATTATATGTTTTAAATGTAGATTTCGAATAGTTTTCAATTAATTGCCCAGCCCTAGTTGGTTGGAATGAGACTGAAATGAAATGGTTATGTGGTTAGTTTTAAACTACACGATAAAAAACATGATTTTATGGTGGTTGGTTTGAGCCCAGAGTGAGATATTCAGGTGGTTGGTTTGAGACCGGAATGAGATTTTCTTTAGGTTGTGTTTGGCTTACAGTGACATTTAGGTAGTTGGTGTGCAATTGCAGTGAAATTTTCAGGTGGTTGCAATGGGGCAATGAGGTTTTCAGATGTTTAGGTTTAGATTAGTGTTGGATAAAGGTGTTTGGTGTAAACCTGCAGAGAGGTTTTCAGGTGGCTGGTGTAATGAGGATGAAATTTTTGTGTGGTATGGCTGAGACAAGAGTGTGAAACTGTTGAAAATATTGACTGGGGAGTTATGTTGATGAAGATATAGGCCTTCAACTAAGCGTCCACACTACAAATGTTCTAAATGAGTATTAGATTGCTCTCCCTCACTCTCTCTTATTCCAAGTTAAACAAGAAGAAATAAATCAAATATTTTTTTCATTTCCCAGTGTGTCTTGGATTTTGATTTTGGCCAAGAGTCTTTTCCTGCATCACAGAGCTGTTTGAGAAGTTGTTTACAACTTCGTGGCTCAGGAATTCAAGTTCTGGAAAAGAGCCAGCATTTTTTTTTTTCTTCAAGGAGCAGTTATTTTTGTGGGGTTTTTTTTATCCTGGATATTTTCTTGCTCAAATGCTCAAGTTATTACTGTTGGGATTCAGTGTGATGCAGTTTGTACTGACTGTTGTGGTTTCTGTAGCATCAATTTTAGCAGTGAGGTGCAGTCTCTATCTCCTGTGTCATCCGGGGTGATCCGGGACACTAAAACTCAACAGCGTCCAAATTTGGCTCAACTTGTTTGAACCTGTGGAAATACAAGTAAATGGTTAAAATCTCTTGACGAGTTCCAATGGGACAAGGCCCCCGTGGCTTGAGAGTGACCAGCAATAATAATACTTTCTATGTACATTTTATGAGCAAATAATTAGTTTAATATTTCTTCTGAAATCAAGGGTTGAAATCTCAAGGATTGGCGTTGCCCAGCTTCTCTTCTGGGAAGGCTAGATGATTGAACATTGCTGTGAGGAACTAATGGCGGCTGATTCTGTGCTCCACATTAATGCTATACAGTATGTACTAACTTTTAAAAGTGTGATTTTGGCAGGTTGTGCACAGAATATTGATGTACAACACAGTTTCTTACTAACAGGGCATGGTGAAATGTTACTATTGCAGCGCATCTCATACCAAGCTGCAGGTGCAACACTGTCCACCATTTGTTTTATTTTTTTGTTTCCAAGGGCTGAAACTCAAATGTCTCTTCTACACTGTGTAGTGCACAGTGTAAGTCATAAAATAGCAGTTTCTGCTCTTAAATTTTGCATAGTCTGTCAGATAAAAGCTTAAAGTCCCTTTTACATTTTGTGCACTGTGTGTGTGTATTAGTTCATTTAAAATTTATGATGCGTATTATGTAGGGGATAGGGCTCTTTTTAGGACAGAGCCTATTTGAGTGTGTGTCAGAAATGTGTGTGCCATTAACTGCTTCCAAGAATGTAACTACAAACTCTTCAACATAGCGTGGAAACACACCTTTCATTCATTCATTATCTGTAACCCTTATCCAGTTCAGGGTCGCGGGGGGTCCAGAGCCTACCTGGAATCATTGGGCGCAAGGCGGGAATACACCCTGGAGGGGGCGCCAGTCCTTCAAAGGGCAACACACACATTCACTCACACCTACGGACACTTTGGAGTCGCCAATCCACCTACCAACGTGTGTTTTTGGACTGTGGGAGGAAACTGGAGCACCCAGAGGAAACCCACACAGACACAGGGAGAACACACCACACTCCTCACAGACAGTCACCCGGAGCAGGAATCGAACCCACAACCTCCAGGTCCCTGGAGCTGTGTGACTGCAACACTACCTGCTGCGCCACCGTGCCACCAGAAACACACCTTGTATAAACAAAATGAAAAGTGTTTGTTTACTTGGTTTTAACTATGCTAACATACTTTATCTTGATGTGGACTAAACAACATAAGCAAGCCAACTTGAGCTTACTTAACAACTTAACAACTTAACAACCTGTTTGAAGCAGGTTAAAGCTATAGAAGCATGTGTTGCCTCGTTTACTATGTTTGATTTTGGGAGGTTTTTAGGGCTGTATGGCTAGCTATGGAATTCTGCAGGCATGCTGTGGAGTCCCAGAGATCATATGCTGAGGTAGGTACTGTGCTTCTCTTAATGTCTGCTTTTGAAATGTAGGTTGCTAGAGTAGCAGCGATTTATCTGGTGCACTGCATTGCACAACACTCTGGTATTCCACTAGTATTCCACGGTCTCAAAGGGATTGCAAGGACTTATTTAACATCGCTAAATCGCTATTTTTGACACACTTGTTTAGTTGTATGGAAACGAGGCAATGCATTCTTTCAGTCTGTTTACTGTGACCTTTCTTAGAGTGAGAAGGAGAGAAACCCGGACGAGTGTGACTAATCCTGGGATCTCCTGTGCAATCTGTGCAAGGCTCTGGCTCTGTCCTTCATGCCTCACTGATGAAATGCCACCACCAACTATTTGGTATTCAAAGCCCCTTCCTATCCCAACAACTGGGAAACCCATGGTCTGTTCATTGAGGAAAAAAAAAAAAAGTAAGGTCCTTTACCTGTGCAAAAGAGACACTTTAAATTATGTCTGCAGCTAATCACCACCATCGGTTGATTAGTGAAGTGGATAACACCACACTGCTGACTAGGGTTTAATTTTCTGTTCAAAAAGGACCACAATGCTATAACAGTGGGAGACAATAGGCAGGACTCCAAACACTACATTTGTCGTCATGACCTCAATCATTCAGCATGTGTGTGTCTACCAAGTGCCATATATTTATGCCAAGCAAATATCAGAAAAATACCTTGTATCTCGGTGATTTGGTAGCTCAAGATGCTGTTTGGCTTAATCATAATAGTATGGCAGTTGGACCAATACACCCTGGAGGGGGCGCCAGTCCTTCACAGGGCTCAAACAAATATCATTTGGCATAATGAAACTGACTAAAGAAGCATTCAGGACAACAGAGACTTGATGGCTTGGCTTATCTACATTTCTGCTGGATGGAGGGAGAAGGCCTCCAATGAAAAAGGCTAAAGATGAAGCCAGAGGGCAAACCAGATTGAACATAGATGTGGCTGTTGGGTGTTTTTTTGTTTTTAAATGTGAATGAGATTTGAGGTAGCTGGATGCTGTTTGAAGTTGAGGCGTTGTGTTCCTCTCTGTGTGACTTCTCAAGCCATGGCCTTCCTGTATTTAAGAAAAGTGACTTTGGAAGGAGGGCTGAATGGAAAGAGGGGTGTGACTAATTCAGTTGGATTTTCTCAAAAACTGCCGTAATCAGTTACTCCAGCTTTAAACATTTATGCCTTTTATTCCTGGTTTTAAGAACACTCTCTGTGGAGCATTTCCATGGCTAGCCTAGTCAGCACTGCTAATTAGCTTAATTATTAATACTAAAGCTTCTATTCAGCCTTCCACGCACGTAGAATATGGACAATAATTCCCCTCAACCAGCCTCTGAAGAGCCCACTCACAAAACACAGAACACTGTTTACAACAACAGACCAATAAAAGGATTTTTTCCAGCCATTCCCAGGACTTTGTTCCAAGCTAATCTTGCTAATTGTAATGCTTTATTTTTGTTTCCTTTCAGTTGATGAATTGTGTTGTTTTAATAGAGTTCATGTTGTGTGAGTAGTGTATGAAAGCCAGATCATTAGTATCCAAGAAATACTCCAGTATCTTTCTGGAAGATACTCTTACACCAGTTAGGGGTGGCAAAACCTGTCACGTTTGCACAGCTCCAGGGTCCTGGGTTTGTGAGTTCGAGTTCGGCTCCGGGTGACTGTCTGTGAGGAGTTTGGTGGGTTCTCCCTGTGTCCGTGTGGGTTTCCTCCGGGTGCTCCGGTTTCCTCCCATGGTCTAAGAAAAAACACACACGTTGGTAGGTGGATTGGCGACACAAAAGTGTCCATAGGTGAGTGTGTGAGTCTTGCAAAGGACTGGCAACCACTCTGGTGTGTGCTCCCGTACTGTGCCCAGTGATTCCACGTAGGCTTAGTACCCACCGTGACCCTGAACTGGATAAGCTAGTGGTTAGCACGTTCGCCTCCCAGCGCTGGGATCTTGGGTTCAAGTCCCATCTGGGTGGAGTTTCCATGTTCTCCCCGTGTCTGCGTAGGTTTCCTCCGGGGGCTCCGGTTTCCTCCCACAGTCCAAAAACATGGAGTGTAGGTGAATTGGCTTCTGTCTAATAACTGTCCTGGTGTGTGAGTGAATGAGTGTGAGCCCAGATATGGATTGGCGCTCTGTCCTGGGTGAAACCCTAGTGCCCGATGCAGTCCTCCAGGTGGACGGTCGTTCCTGGTCGAGAGTACGCTGTGCGCGTTTGGCTGCCGCTTCTCACCAGTGTGTGTGTGGATTGAGTGTTCTGAGCAGTGTGGGTTGTAAAGCGTCCTTGGGTGTCTAGAAAGGCGCTATATAAGTGTAAAGATACATACATACATACATAAGCGATTACTCACAACAAATGAATAAAAGAAAAAGATTTACAAAGACTTTTGACCATATAGTGTACCGTATTTTAAGTTTTATTTGGAAATTCTTGCACTTTCTCTTGAAACTTAGTCTTGTATGTACACTATAGCACATCTGTATAAGCCTCTACTCTCCAGAGAAGGCTTCAAGCCAAGCGCTGAAGGGCATTACTACCCCCACCCTCCAATATGACTCTTAACACTGAACGTGTGTCTGCTCAAGAGCATGCTGTTTAAATGGTCTGTGCTTTTCTATGGAGATTGTTCAGCCCGTGTCAGCAATGGGTGTAAAGTTGTCCACCACCATTTGGTGATTTAGTGTATTCAGTATTTTCATTACCTTCATCATTCTTCAGGGCCCAGCTGTTCTCTTCTACACCTGCAGTGTGAAGCATATCTGCTGATGTCATCCTTGGTCAGTCAAGTGCAACAAGAGCAGCTTTTTCTTCAGAATCTCTCACCGTGTCTTTCCAGAATATCGACGTCTCTGCCTTCATTCAGTAGATAACGCCGCTCACGTAAAGGTGTCCAATCATTCCTGTTACTGAATCTAATATGTGTTTGTTCAACACCAGGCCCACAATGAGAATTGTCTCATACCGTCTTTACACTTTAATGTTTTAGGCGCTGAAAAACAAGCAAAACATATAAACCTAAAACATACGGCATCTTTTATTCAGTAAGTTATTCATCGTCTGTAACAGATTCATCCTGATATGGTTTAAATGGATCGGGAGCATACTCGGATAACACACCCTGGACAGGGTGCAGGTTCATCACAAAGCACCACACACTCGCTCAAAATTTCACATGGCAAATCCACCTACCTGTATTGTTGGACTGTGGGGGGGGAAATGGGGGAACCCAGAGGAAACCCATGCAGGCACCAGGAAAACACACCAAACTAGCTGTGTCTGACAAACACTCCTTGTTCATTCATTAATTCGTTCATTCATTGTCTGTAACCACTTGTTCAGTTCAGGGTCGCGGTGGGTCCAGAGCCTACCTGGAATCATTGGGCACAAGGCAGGACCACAGCCTGGAGGGGGCCAATCCACCTACCAAAGTGTGTTTTTGGTCCGTGGGAGGAAACCGGAGCACCCGGAGGAAACCCACGTGGACACAGGGAGAACACACCAAACTCCTCACAGATTAACTAATGCATACATACATGTAAAAATATTAAATAAATATTTAAAAGAACTGGGAGTTAGTGTTCTCCTCCAAGCATGTTGAGTCCAGTGACCTTGTGACCTTTAGTGGTGCTTACCAGGGTTTTCCAGGTGGGTGCTAAATAGTTGCTTAGTGGATACTAAGCAAAACTACTAAGGTAGTTGTTTGGATGTTGCTAGGTCATTGATATTTAGCAACCACTCAGGATACCAGAAGAACTAAATTGTAATATAAAGTAATGGTATGAAGTACATGTAGAGTTTTTATCTGTGTACTGTTGAGTCTTATTGGCCCTTGGCCCACTACAGCTTAGCAGTTTGGACATCTCTGTTCTATGGCAACCCTCCAAAACCTCATCATTTGTAACAGTGTGGAGTCTTGCGTATATAAATCTTATTTAGTGTCTTCTCGCCTCTTTTTCTGACCCTCCAGACCGAGGACGGAGTGTGATTAACAAGCAGTTGCGATGATGAAGGACTAAGTAATTACTTTTTTAATGACACTTTATCATCAATCATTCCAAAAAGCCTTCTATGGCTAATAGCGGCTATCTCCTGAGTGCTGAACAAGGTCAGAGGCATAAGATGTCTTCTATTAGAGAGGCTGTATCGTGTTTGTTTCGATTTAACACGTCACCTTGTCCGATTCGGATCCGTCTGCGCCATGTTTTGTTTTGCCCTCGGTATGCTAATGCTGTAATTAGCGGTTAGGAAAGGCTTGTGAGAGGAAAGTGCCCCAAATAGGATTGTATTTACAGTGGAGCTGATTAGATAATGATGATATTTTCCCAAGAAGATCCTAATTACCGCTAATTATTTCACAGGATGTTCCTTTCCACTGGAGCAGCACCAAGAATCCTTCATCAGCTTCTCGGTGATCTTTTTATTTGAACCTCTTTAACGTGAACATGAGGATGGAAGCTCGGCTAAATCTGACCATTTCGTTGTTTCTCTGTCTGGCTTTCCCCTCACTTTGTGCTTTTCAGCCTTCTGTTTGAGAGAATTCCGGCCGAAAGAGCTCGTCGTACTGTGTTTCGGGGCCCGAAGCATCTCAAATGCTCTGCATTTTCTTTGCATTAATGTGCGCCGGGAGAAGAGCTCCGTTTCCAAGGAGAAATCTTTTCTTTCTCATCTTATTCTAGGCTCCAGATGCAAGATGTGTATATTTTAGAGTGTGTGTGTGTGTGTGCATGTATTTGTGTGTGTATATGTCAGTCCCACAGTCAGTGTGTGGTAAAGTACTGCACCTTAATGAGAGAAAGTGACTTTCTTATTCTGAGGCTTACCGAATACTAATTGGTGCACATGAGCGGAACCTCTGGCCTAAATTCAGTCTTCGCTGTAGCTGTTAGTGCTGTTTATAACTTTTTTAACATACTTTTGTCCTTGTTTATCAGTAACTGAATGTTGTAAACCATATAAGCAAGTACATTAGGGATTATTTAACAGCTTGACACAGTTTGAGGCAAGCAAGGTTTGTACGGTGCAAAATCGTTTATTCAGAGTCCAGTCAAAACGGACTGATATTGAGTAATGCATCTGCCCAATGAAAGGGGAAATCAGAAGTGGGGGATAAAGCTGGGCTTTCAAAACTGGATCTCAGAAATGAAGTAAACGTTAAACGAGACTTGGTGTCGGAGGCTAGAGGTAGCCATGGCCTAAAGGTTGAAGTAGAGGGCTTGAGACCAACAGGGTCGCTGGTTTGAACCCCTCAACCGGCAAGAAAATTGAGGGCAGGTGGGGAGAGTGACAGAACAGAGCCGTCTCCTCGGTAACAACTACAGATGAGCTGCCCTTAAGCAAGGAGAGCATTGACTGCGCAGTGACAACAAACTCATATTCACTTTCATTCATTCACTTTCTAAACTTTCTCCATCAGAGACACAGCTCTAAAAGCTTTCATTTTCTCATCTCATCTGAAATGTTTCTGAAGGGATGTGTGGATCTGTCAAGGAGCTATTCCTGTATAAAGGAAATAGATACAAAAGCAGAAATCATTCATTCATTCATTATCTGTAACCCTTATCCAATTCAGGGTCGCGGTGGGTCCAGAGCCTACTTGGAATCATTGGGCGCAAGGCGGGAATACACCCTGGAGGGGGCGCCAGTCCTTCACAGGGCAACACAGACACACACACACACATTCACTTACACCTACGGACACTTTCGAGTTGCCAATCCACCTACCAACGTGTGTTTTTGGACTGTGGGAGGAAACCGGAGCACCCGGAAGAAACCCATGCAGACACAGAGAGAACACACCACACTCCTCGCAGACAGTCACCCGGAGGAAACCCACGCAGACACAGGGAGAACACTCCTCACAGACAGTCATCCGGAGGAAACCCACGCAGACACAGGGCGAACACACCACACTCCTCACAGACAGTCATCCGGAGGAAACCCACGCAGACACAGAGAGAACACACCACACTCCTCACAGACAGTCATCCGGAGGAAACCCACGCAGACACAGAGAGAACACACCACACTCCTCACGGACAGTCATCCGGAGGAAACCCACGCAGACACAGAGAGAACACACCACACTCCTCACAGACAGTCACCCGGAGGAAACCCACGCAGACACAGGGAGAACACACCACACTCCTCACAGACAGTCACCCAGAGCGGGAATCGAACCCACAACCTCCAGGTCCCTGGAGCTGTGTGACTGCGACACTACCTGCTGCACCACCGTGCCGCCCCTAAGCAGAAATCAAACAAAGGAAAAACCACAACCAACTTCTAAGACTGACCCTTGAAAGTGTGGGAAAATATTCCTGCAGATTTATCATAAACAGAATGCAAGCTGTAATGATGACAAAGGATAGACACTGAAAATACAGAAAAATATGTTATTTTACTAAAGAAGCCTTAAAGAACTAAATATTTATTTCTTTATTATATTCTGGGGATTGAATCCGTGAAAGAGGGTTTCTAACTTCCGCTCAGTGCTGTATAAACCGTGCAGTTGCTTAGAGATTATATTTTGTGATGCTAGACTTGTAGCTGAAGTACTTCAGACACCAAACGTATCTATTCTAAGAGGACAGCTGTGATGGCGTGTTCTGTGTGTACTTGATGCCTGAGATGCTGAGAGAATATGAATTGGGGGAGGAAGGCTGTAGTAACACTTAGCTCATCTTCTTACTCAGCACTAATCCTGTTAAACACACACACACACACACACTACATCTCTTTCTGTACAACCACACTAGAAAATAATACACGTCTATACAGTGATTTACACAACATAAGCTGCCCGTCAAAAGTTTGGACTTATATTTGCCCAACGTTATTTCTGAAATGAAGGGCACTGTCCCTTCTTTGTTGCTGTAACTGCTTCTATTCTTCTTGCAAGGCTTTACACAGTAGGTTGGACCATTGCTGTAAAGTTTTGATTGCATTCTGCCCCATAAGCGTTAGTGGATAGAGCTCCAGGAATACAGAAAGCACGCTTTCACTGCTCCCCCACTCACTGCTAGTCAGACTTCTCCAGCAGATGCTTGGCACTGAGGTTGGTGACTTTAGGCTCCTATTCAGATGCTCCAGTGTGACCCATCCCATAGGTTAATGCTTTCTATTCCAAACCACGTTCATAGTTTAATTGAGGGTTGTGAAGTCGCCCGTCTTAAGATGTCAGCTGAGTTCTCACCAGTGTTTGTAGCGTTTGTAGTGATTGCTGGTTAACAACCTTGTAAATCAGAGGATCCCATGACCTTTGTGAGAGAAAAGCCTGTACAGCAAGATATATCCATTTTCGAACATGTTTATTTACCACAGGGCACGAGAGCAGCGATTTCTGAACACTCCATAGCTGTTTGTCAATAACTCATGTTGTTGTCCTCTAGGGTAAAGAGGAGCTGCATGAGAACTTAAACAGAAGATATTACTTCCTGCAGACGTCCGTATGTGTTTGTTACCGGATACAGCATGGTGCACAAGTCAGAGACCCCTTTTTTTTCTTTTTTTTCCCCCTAGTCAAAATGGCCATCAATGTTTGTTTTCATTTCTCAGTGTCGTATTAAGTGTGTACATTTTAAAACGTTTTTGTGTAACATATACTTGTAATTCCGAATTCAAATGTTCTCCTGCACTTTTGTGATGTTTAACTGTTGTGCAGTATTAATTATGACAATTTAGCAATTTACGCCACAATCACAATCGCTAACATCGAAATCACCATCTTTAAATCGTCTAAACCAAATGTGGCCCGCCGTGTCATTTGATGTGGCCCGCAAGAGCTTAAAGGATCTGACTGACTGCAATCTAGTGGCTTAATGCCATCGCTTCACGGGTAACAATCAGCATGAATTGTGGGAAGTGGAGTTTATGGTCAATGCACACTTTTAGACTTAATTATTAATTATTCCGCCACTAATTCTACAGCGTGCATTGACCTTAAACTACATTTCCCACAATGCATGCCGATTATGTTGCCCGCCAAGTGACGGCATCCCACCACTAGATTACAGTGCATCAATCAATCAATCAATCAAATTTTATTTATATAGCGCTTTTCACAACAAAAAGTCGTCACAGTGCATCCTCTTCAATGTGATTTATTTTCAACAAGTGGAATTAAAAAATAGCTACAAATATTCATCCCAAAATGTCCAGGAAAATAAAAATTGATGCTGATGGGAAGGAGAATACATGTTTGTATGTTTGCTTCAAGGAAAAAAACGGTATGTCTTTTGTGTTATGAGACAGTGGAGTACGATTTAGGTCTGCACTTTGATACCAAACACGGAGCTAAGTTTGCCAAAGTTAGACTTCAAAAAAAATGCAACAAACTGTACAAGAATTAAAAGGCAAACTGCGATCGCAGCAGAATATGTTCACAAGAGCTACGGCCCAAAACGAAGCAGCTGTGAAAGCTAGCTTTATTGTAGCTGAAAAAACCCCTCGTCTTTTTCAGAGGGTGCATTTTTGAAGCAGTGTGTGTTTGATTTTTTTCTTTATTCACTTTGATAGTTTGATCGTTGATTGATGGAGTAATGAGTTTCTTAACCTCACAAATTAACAGGATTTATGTTGTTAACAGAGCAACAAGCAAACATATTTTTATATCATATAACTGTACTCATATGTACAGTTGGATCCAATTTTATGCCCAAGAACATAACCCATGCTTTTGCAGTGCATTTTCCTTCTTGGAACTCGTAACGAATGCAGTGTTGAATAAATATTTTTAAAAAGTATTAATATAAAGTATGGAGGTTTATTACATTTTCTGCTTTTTACAGTCCATAAAATCCCACAATCCCAATCCCGCTATGTGATGTTGAGATCTGGGCTCTAGGGATGTTTTTTTTTAATTTATTCAATTATTTATTTAGCTCCGGTTTCCTCCCACAGTCTAAAAACACACGTTGGTAAGTTGATTGGCGACTCAAAAGTGTCCGTAGGTATGAGTGTGTGTGTGTGTGTGTGTGTGTGTGTGTGTGTGTGTGAGAGTGTGTGTTGCCCTGTGAAGGACTGGTGCCCCTCCAGGGTGTATTCCCGCCTTGCGCCCAATGATTCCAGGTAGGCTCTGGACCCACCGCGACCCTGAACTGGATAAGGGTTACAGATAATGAATGAATGAATGAATTATTTATTTATTGTTTGTGTGTGTGACTGTTAACTTTTTCTAGTAAGAGATTCTTGAATTTCCTACTTCCTTCCAGACCCATAGCGTTCATCTGTTTTCTCACAAATGAAGGATAGACACATACAGCTATGGACGTGTTCAGATGTGATGCGAGCTGAAGCAGAGCTTGATTTTCTCCTAGCCTTCAGAGATGAAAGGTATAAGAGCCATTTATCTGACGCAGACAGTTTTGACATAGACGTCAGGTATTGCACGGTTGTTATCAGGTCCATTTTCTCTGTACCTCTTAATCTCTGTTTTGAACTCCGGTTTGGGAAACTCCTGTTTTTCCCCACTTATTTTCCTTTGATTTTCCCCTTCTTTGTATAAGTGGGTTATCTTCTATCTTATCTCCTCAGAAATATCAGGAAAATGAAAATGAATGTGGAATTAATGAAGGGTGGTCTTTGACTTGTTCACAGTAGTGTAGACGAAAAGATCCAGAGGATAGCAGCATAAACAACACGATTAGTTATAAATAATGTGATTATGCAGCTGTAAACTCGCGCATTATGAATATTTAAAAGCATAAAGGCAAGTCGTGTTGGAGCCATATATGAAAGACCAACATCCTGAGACGAGCGTGCCCCCGGTCCCGGCTCATGAGGGCTCTCGTCGATAATCTCCTTTGATTGGATCTGGCCTGTGTGAGGGGTCATTTCGGGGCGGCCCCTCTCCGACACTCACATCGATCCCTCGCAAGTCAGTGCTGCATTACAAACAGCCGGGAATGATGACTGTAGTGACAAAGCCTGGCTAAAGCACTGTAAAGTGTATACCTCAGCTCAAGATTTACACTGAGAAAGAGACCGCTGTATAATATAGAAATATACTGAAAGACTCTTAAGAGCCTGCAAGACCTGGAAATAAACTGAGAAGGCAACTCAAAGAAGGGTCAAAAAGGATGTGCAACAGTCAAAGAAGCCCTTACTGAGAAAAGGAAATAAACACAAAAGAAGAAAAAGAAAGTTGGGGTTCTCAAAGCAATATATGGTCCAGTAGCTCAGGGGCAAAACCTCTGACTGCTCTGCTGGTTGAAGCTGTTTCAAGTGAATGGCTAGACTTCTTTCTTCTTCTTCCCTGCAAAAATGAGTTGCCCATCACCACGTACACACTTAAAAATTATGGTCCTTTTATAGTGTTGCTTGTATAGTGAAAAGTATCTCAATACAATACAATAAAAACGGTACAATACCCCATATAAAGAGTACTGGTACTTTAAGAAGGAGGTATTTCCAATGAGTGCCACAGGGGGCAATGTGCACCAGTGTGTGCCTTCTAGTGAGTTATTTAAAAAACGAAAAACCAGACTAGCACCAGTGACTTTCTGTAAAAACCTTAGCTACTTTTATAGTAGAGAATTGTCGGTAGCACGACTCGTTAGAACACTGGGACTGACCGCGTGCGGAGAGACCGCTCTTTCCGCGGCTTCTCTGCTTCCGAAGACACAGCTCACGCAGATCAGAATGAGCTGTGAATGTACAAAAAGAGCTGCCAAAGACATGTTTGCCCCCTTTTATGTTGAATTTATTCCTCTTTTCTGAACTGAGATCACATAACTGATTGAGGCATTCAGCTTTATTCAAACAGTAAACAAGCCTTAGGAAAGTAAGACATAGGATCGAAGGTACGATTGGACCCGGAAATGGTGTAACGTCACGTGTGTCACGTCATATGTGGTGTCACACTTAACGTTTCAGTATCGGGTATCGAGATATTTAGGCAGATGTGGTATCGAAAGTCATTATTTTGGTATTGTGACAACACTAGTCCTTTATGGGTTCATCAAAGGGTTCTTCAGATTGATGGAGAATGTCCTATAGATGGTTCTATGTAGCACCTTTTTAGAAAACTGTTCTATATGGCACCAAAAAGGCTTGTTACGAAGTCAAGCTTCTTACAATAGAAGAACCGTTTCTGGTGCCGTATAGAAGAACCCTTAAATCATGCAAAAGATTCTTCAACATCATTGTGATGCTTTGCTTATCTGTAGTAGTGAGAATGCTGGGCTCAGTGCACTATGTAGCTTTTGAAGGAGGGTAGGAACCCCCCACCACCACCCAACTCCCTGCCTGTTATTTACACTAGGGGAACCCCAGGTGCAGAAACCCCCAAATCTTACCTACACACTTAAAAATTATTATTTTACAAGGTTTTTTTTATTAAAGAAAACGCTTCTATATAGAACCCTGAACATTTAAAGAACATTTTGCGTGATTTAAGTGCCCTTTGCATCATGAATGTTTTTTGGATTGATGGAGAAAGTGCTAAGAATGGCTCCGTATAGGACCTTTTAGAAAAGGGTTCTATACGGCCCCAAAACTGCCAAAAAGCAATGATATCCTTCTCTTTGCTGGGGAGCTAAAGCAGTGCAAGAAAAGTATTGCTGTTTTCTCCGGCAGTGCCAACAGGAATGAGATAACTAGCCAATTCACTACAGTGCCACCACATGACAGAGTAGTGCGACTGTGGTGGTTAGTTAAGAAAAATAAAAGCAGAACTTTACCATTTCAAGGCTAAAACTGGCCTTGTTTTCTGAATTCAAGATATGTTTTAGGGGGTCTAAAGGGTTAATTAAGGGCTCCTGAACCCCACTGGGACCTCAGTATTTTACACCTTGGATATATGTTAATGCACTGTTAGGGTATTTCCCATTGATTTTTTTTTTGCTCCAATGTGCTGTTCCTGCCCAAATAGGGGTATTCAAGCCTGTCTGCCGTGTGGAAGGCTGTGTTGTTATCCACTATTACACCAACCTCTGAGTGTCCCTTTACCGGGTTGTGTATGTGTAATGTGATTTACAGATGCCCTATTGTTTTGCCCTTGCTTTCTCATCTACACTCTTCTTTTTCCTCTTCATCTCTCAGTCCTTTTTTCCGTTCTCCTCGAGCTTTACATCAGATCACATTCTGATGGCCTTTGTGGCGTCTGAGGCGGAGAGTAATTTCCCACTCCAGTGGCTCGATGTGGGGGTCCCTGTGGCGGGCCACCCATCCAAAGAGAGGGAGAAATGTCCAGGATACGGTGACCCCTCCTGACCACTGGAGCTTGCCCCCCCCATCTGCCCCCAAGAGCCTTGAGTGCCAAGCCCTTTAGATCACAGCGGGACATGAGGGGAAAGTCATTTTGGCCCTGGCATTCTGCCTGTTCCTTTTTTCCTCTCTGATATTCTGTGTCTTTATGATGTCAGGCATAAGCCAGAAGTTTGGGGACTCTTATGATTCAGAGTTCAGCTGCTGTACGGCGCACTTATTGTTGACACAGGTACAAAAACTCAACGCAGTTTTTTTTTAATCTCTGCAGAAAAGTCGGAAATGAAATGGAATTTCTTTGGAGGTGACTGTGACGTATTGTGAAAATCAATATCGTGATTATTGTGATATTCTGACTTGTTTACGTAATGACATAATGCAGTTACCCATAATATTGCACACGTTCTTTACATTATTGATTTAGGCACAGTGACGTACGGTGGAAAGTGGCCCGGAGACGAGTGCCACTTTTGAATGTTTAAAATGTTTACATTAGTAGTAAAATACAACTTTAATATAACATTTATTTTGTTGCAGTAGTGTGTTATTGAAATTAATAGACATACACATAATCAAACACTGGATCTTTTCTTTATTACCATCACCATTATTATTGTCAGGTATGTATTTATCTATGAATGTATGCATATAGGCGGCACGGTGGCGCAGCAGGGAGTGTCGCAGTCACACAGCACCAGGGACCTGGAGGTTGTGGGTTCAATTCCTGCTTCGGGTGACTGTCTGTGAGGAGTTGGTGTGTTCTCCCAGTGTCTGCGTGGGTTTCCTCCGGGTGACTGTCTGTGAGGAGTGTGGTGTGTTCTCCCAGTGTCTGTGTGGGTTTGCTCCGGGTGACTGTCCGTAAGGAGTTGGTGTGTTCTCCCAGTGTCTGCGTGGGTTTCCTCCGGGTGACTGTCTGTGAGGAGTTGGTGTGTTCTCCCAGTGTCTGTGTGGGTTTGCTCCGGGTGACTGTCTGTAAGGAGTTGGTGTGTTCTCCCAGTGTCTGCGTGGGTTTCCTCCGGGTGACTGTCTGTGAGGAGTTGGTGTGTTCTCCCAGTGTCTGCGTGGGTTTCCTCCGGGTGACTGTCTGTGAGGAGTTGGTGTGTTCTCCCAGTGTCTGCGTGGGTTTCCTCTGAGTGCTCCGGTTTCCTCCCACAGTCCAAAAACACATGTTGGTAGGTGGATTGGCGACTCAAAAGTGTCCGTAGGTGTGAGTTTAATTGAAAAGACTGCTTGAGTTTAATTCATACAAGGACATTCATGTTGAAGATCCTGAATATGGGTGGAGTGTGGTACATATTCCACAGTACTACAGCATTAAAGGCTTTGTTTTTAACTGTTAACACTGGAGGGGCTGTTTCTTCTTGTCGTGTTTGGCTCTCTTTTCAGCAAATTACAAATACAACTCTCAGGAATGCAGAATGTTACAACATTTTACAGTTCATTTTTCAGAATCACAAAAACTGAACATGTACCATATAAATATCTGAACAGAGGAATATTCGGATTCAGCCTTACTGCCAAGTTTCAGCAGTTACACGTCTCCCTTGTATTTGGAGAAGACACTGTTCCCTGTATTGGTAAGAAATATGTATTTGAAACCTAATCATGGATAACTCTGAACTATCATTTACATTTTTATTATATTCTATTTTATATGTCAAATTCAATTAAAGTATTTGTGTTCCAGTTTACACTCACGTTATTGGTATCAAAACCTTTTAATACTCTTATTGCTTATATTCTTATATAAACTTGTAGGCGGAAGCCTCTGTGGCTGAGACTAGGGTTAGGGTCTCTTCAAAATAAAAGTAGGTCACTGTTGTATGTCTCCATAATATATGACAACAAACTTTTTTTCTATTTTCCCGACCCACCGTGACCCTGAACTGGATAAGTGGTTACAGACAATGAATGAATGAATAACTGATTAAATAAATAGCAAAATACAAAATTTCACCACTATTTTGAGTGTTAAAATGCTAAGAAGTCTCTTCACGCATAATAACTTTAGGAAACAAATACACAATAGACTTTCAAATTTCACTGCAGGTTAATTACACTTCTTTAAGTAACAATTAAAAGTTCCAGGGAGTTCAAATGTAACTTGATAGGAAGTGGATAAACACACTTTTGAGTGTTAAAAAAAAAAAAAAATGAGTACAGTTGAATCACATTGGATAAGTGCACTTACAATAGACCATAATACCCCAGGTAAGCACCATGGACAGTTACACTGATCAAATGCACTCTCCTTTAAAAAGTCCTGCAGGTTTTTTTTTGGTGTGTTTTCACTGAAACAGATTCTACTGCTCTCTCTCGCTCTCTCTGATCTTTCTGAAGGAAGCAGTGGACAGTGTGCGTTGTGAACCGCACATGTTCTGAGTCTTGATCTAATCATTTAGGTCAGTTACAGATTAAAAGCACCTCCTATGGGGGAAAAGGGTTCTGCACGCCCAAACCAATTCCTCCACTTAAATTTTGCTGGCGTACAGTTAGAGACTCCAGCTCATCTGTTAATGTTACCCTTTTATCAAGGGCAAATGTCTGATCACAGATCTGCCCTAGTTTGGATTTTTTTATTTTTTTATTTTTTTATTTTTTTGGTGCACTGCAGTAAATGTATCTCTGACAGCCCAACAATTCCAGCAATGCTTCTGTACTTGATACATGTGTCCTAGCACGTCACACACACACACACACACACACACACACACACGTTCTGCAATGCCTGTATCACCTCTGTGCCGAGGATGGTTCACTGCCCCAGTGATATTTGGAGAAAATGTTTTATGTTCAGTAACTTACAGATGATGAACGAGGAAGACAGGGACTCAACCCACTGAATGGACATATCTTTCTAATAAAGTGGCCAGCGACTGGAAGCGTAAGGTGGGTGTTTCTGACGAAGTGACCAGTGAGTGGAAGTACACTGCAAAATGGAGAGACAAGTTCTAATCATTCGTATTGGAGCTTTCTTTGTCCAGTGGGAAAAAATACAGTTTCTTTTTCTAGAGACTTATAGAATAAAATGTCACTGTCAAGCTACAAGCATGCACGTTTTCACCTGTCATTTGTATTTTCTGTGCATGAGAAGATCAGAATGGATTTATTTGTAATGGCCTGTTCTGCACCCAATGTCCAGAGTCCTTGTTAGATGGACATGACCAGGGATACGGCCTCCAGTCCATTTTCTCCATGCATCCAAGGGTTGTTCTTGCATCCTCTTTGTGCCTATAGTGCAACAGAAGTTGCTGAAGTGTTACAAAGTGTTCCAGAGAGTTTTTTGACCTCCGATCAACCCGTGAGTTTATTTAAAACTCAGATGTTGTTGTGTTAAAGTGTCATTTCTTTGGGGAATTGGCACATTAGTGGCGACGTTTCATGCTGGTTTAAGCAGCCATGCATAATCGGCAAAGCAGAACACAGCTCTGTGTGTAATTACCGAGTCGAACGCATTAGCAGGTGAGGTGTGTGTTTTTGTTTTCGCTTGGCGGCCGGCTGTAATGATATGCGCTGCAGTCCAAAAGGAGCAGTAGGACGTTCCCTTTGGGGGTGGGGGGAAGGGTGGCAGTCAGTAAGGGGAAAGGCAGGGGTTTGGATAATGGGCTCATTTTAATGGGCATGTTAGGAGTAGCCTGAGGGCACGGGTGAATGTGATGGCCTTGTTGTTGTCTGGCACCAGATTAAAAAAAAAAAAAAAAAAAAAAAAAAAAAGTGGTCACATGTAGGTGCATCATGTGCAGTCAACAAAGTCAAATATTTGGGCACACCTGATAGCACATGAAGTTAGTGAAAGGAAATTGTATGAATGTGTTTTCAACATGAAATAATTTGTTTAATGGGAAAGTCTACGATTGTGAGGAAACACTGTTCTAAGCTCAGCATTTATTTAAGGTGGACCTGTATGTTTGAGGGAAAATAACCCGTTATTTGTATGTGGCTGAAGTTCAAGTTTGTAGGTTTTTATTCACAGTTTGAATTACCACAGAAACTCATTTGTAACTCGAGTTTTGTAGCACTTTCACCATCTCCCGAATTTTCCGCCTTAAGTGATACGAAATAGAGAAATAAGTCAATATTACCCATCTATGGAGCAGGAATAGAGTAATCCTCATTTCAGTTTGTGCTTTTCAATGTTTGAAGTTCTCTCCATTATTTAAAAAAAGTTCCAGATGAGAGAGAGAGAGAGAGAGAGAGAGAGATATTTAAGAATGTCTGATCACCTGTCAGGGGAAGCTAGTGTTCAGAAACTTGTATTTTCACACACTTGTCATGTCGAAGTTGGCAAGAAGGCAGGATGCAGTCGGTTTTCATAGATCCCATGACCAAAATCAAAAAGACACCTGACCAGAAATAACTGTTTCCTCTGACTGTTGGGCCGGCCTAGAAGAGGCATTTTCACTTACTGACTGACTGACTCCTAATGTTGACACATACATGCGGGAGTAGGAACTGTTAGTTCAGCCGTATTTCACAGAGAGAACTGTGGTGGCGCTACTACACCGTCTGTTGTTAGTTCAGCCATATTTCACAATCCAGTTTGTGAACTACATTTGAACCGTTTGGTGTGTTTCCACCAACATAAACTTGTTCGCGAACCAGAAAAATTAGTTCCCGGCTGGAACCAAAGAACAATAGGTTCTTCAGCACAAACCGTGTCTGAACAATAGGAAATAAGACCGGAACATGCTCCGTTTGTGTGTGTCTCTGGGGCTGTGTTTGGCACGACACCATGTGTGTTGGCCAGAGCCTCGGCTCAGCATTGGTTAGTTCAACAAGATGGCTCAGAACTCGGCAACATTTACACACATATCTCACAGAGGAGGACTGCGGAATTTGTCTTATTTCATATGAGTGTGTTCTTCATATGAGACATTTTATGGCGTTAGTGTGTTTATAAAACTCCATATAGCTGCACCCAGCCACGTTAAAATTCACGTTTTACTCTAACCAGTTACACTGAATAAATATGTAACTATAATTCTTAAAAGCAGCAAAATATTCTTGGTCTTCTTTGTTCTTTGGTGGTAGATCATCTAGTATTCATTTTTTAAATAAAATGTACAAGAAAAACACTGATGCTGTACAACACAATCACATAATAAAAACCGCATGTAAACAAATAAACATCTCTGTGACAGTGGCTATATGGCTAATGGAGGTCTGGCAGAAGTAGGTTTGCCTAGATTCTCTTTGCTCTTGTTTTTCAGCAGCTCTGAGGTCTCTGTATGGCCTTAGTGTGATGTAGTACTGTCAGAATGTACTCTAATGTAGTGTAAGCATGTGTCGGTTTAGAATTTTTGGATGGGCTTTATAAGGTGTGCGATAGGCTTTGTTACTTTGTGAATGTTCTTTTAAATTGTAAAACCTAGCAAATGTAACATTAGCTACTTTATCTCTCCTTTCCCTATAGCCATCATTTCAATTTTAAAGCCCTCTGCAGAGGTTTGTAATTGTGGTTTTATGAAACAAAGACAAGAACAAGGCAAAGACAACAGCCTAAACTGAGTTCCAAAGTTACAAACTAACAACAAGGACCACCACGACAAACAATGCGAGGCAAAGCTCTAACAAAGGGCTTATCTACAGTGGGTACGGAAAGTATTCAGACCCTTTTAAATTTTTCACTCTTTGTTTCATTGCAGCCATTTGCTAAAATCAAAAAGGTTTTCTCATTAATGTACACTCACGACCCTGTCTTGACAGGAAAAAAAAACAGTAATGTAGAACTGAAACAACGAACACCTGGGGGCTAATAGGTAACCATGGCCACTGACCCCTCGTAGTTGCAACACGTGACTGTGGTGGTGCAAGGGAAGAGCAAAGGGCACGTCAAAAACAAAAGCACATGGGAATAGAAACTAAAGAGCACAACAGAGATAAAGACAATGCAGGGCAGTGCACTATGTTGTATTGTCTTTCTGTCTTTGTACTCACTCATCCATTAATATTCTGTAACAGCTTTGTCCTGTTCAGGGTTGCAGTGAATATGGAGCCTACTGGGAGTCATTGGACACAAGGCAGGAACAAACCCCATATGGAACACCAGTCCATCTCACCCATTCACAAGTACACTCACAGCCAATCCTCCTACCAGCATGTGTTTTCAGACACAGGGAGAACACAGCAAAGCCCTAATGGACAGTGACCCGAGGCAGGGCTTGAACCCACAACCCCAGGTCCCTGGAGCTGTGAGACAGCGATGACACCTGTTACGCCACTGTGCCCACCATGTCTTTGAGCTTAAGATCACTATGCCTTAGGACAGTTGTTACATGGAGGAGTATAAAGGCCCCAGCACTGGGCTGTGGTGTAGATAAATGCCATTCCCTGGAGCGAAGAGGTCCATTCAATACCTATGGGCTGAGTTGTGATCCCGACATCACTAAAGTTTTTGAGGCTAAATGCAATCCAGTAAATCCTCCAAATTTTGGTGGTGCACAGACTGCAGCTTATTAAATCAGAGGTTGTTAGTCAAGCTCATGTAGTTTCAAAACAGTGTTCACTTTCTCAGCCTTTTATGAAATCGATATAGAACATAGCTTATGTGTTTGTTTACTTGAGCTGTGCGATTTGATCAAACAAATTCAGAAACTTGGCTTTAGAAGCAAATACTTGCAAGAGTTGAACAAACTTTTTATTATCATTTTTTTTTCTGAGATGTGAATTGCAGTCGTTTGTACTTAGAACACGGCAGAGATCCGTCCACAGGAAATCTTCAGATTCCCAGCACCGGCCTGGGCACAACTGAGAGGCTTTCTCTTTGAATTTCACTGTGTAGATTTTTCTTCCCTCCTGCTTCCCATTCTTTTATTTCCCTGGATGTTTGCTAATTACCTGTCAGTAATTGGTACCACTTTCTCACTGCCGTGGACTAGCTTCCTGCCGCCTAGCCCGTTGCCAAGAATAATTTGCTTGCTGAACGTGACAACACAGATGGAATTGAACCATCTAGAAGTCTTTATTTTTGGCTTCAGGCCTGTCAACAAGGGGGGGGAATGCACGCCACATCTCCATATTTCTTCCACCAATTAGTCTCAAGTAAACGGCACAACAAGCAATGGCGAGCCTCGTCAGAACGAGGCGGCCAATTAATTCCAGAACCATTAGATCAGATGAATGAGCCAAGCAGAATACAGCTACACTTGGCTCATTGGTCACACTGTATTCCTGGCTCAGATTAGCATTGTTTACTAGTGGCCTGGTTGTGGCCTAATTAAAGAAAAAAGTTCAGATTGCAGTACAAATTGTAGGCCTACCTACGTACAAAAATTTGGAACAGTATTTGAAAAGCTAATGCCAACAGAAGGCATGTATTTGTAAATTCTTTAAGCCCTTTACTATTGGAAAACCATGAAAAACCATAAACATTATACAGTCAACTTGTTTATATTTTTGTACTTACTCTGATTCTGATTCTAAAGTAGGACCAGGAGTGTGATTACCACAGTGTTACCTTTAGACGTTTTACGTCAATTGACTTAAGTAAACAAGTTACCGAGTCTGAATTACTTCTCTAGTCCTTTGTAGTAAACTGTAGTTTTTGTCGTAGATGTGTGTTTTTTGATTATTAACTTTCAATGGCGCCTTTGTGTGGTTCTTTACTCTAAATCTGACAGTGATCTGTGGCTTCAAAATTTAAGATTGGTTGAACGTTGACCACATAAACATGTCACTGAATCAAAGTCCTTTTGCAGGTTATCATGTTTTATGGTTATTTGCCCATGCTGTTGTAGCACATGCACAAACCCTGAACATTCTTGAAAAAGATGTCACCTAGATGGCAGCATATGTTCAACATGTTAATAAATCTTTAATTGTTAATGGTTCCTTCAAACATGTCCTAGGCACTAAAACCATCTGTCCCCCACAATGAGAGATCATTGCTTTTCAAATGTATGCAGTAATGAACATGACGGAGGCTAGTACCTTTTGAAAGTAGGTAGACAACCTAATTTGCTTAAAGTTAGTTCTTGATTACTTTTTATAAGAATTATCCATTATTGTAAGAGTTATCAAGGGGCCAAAAAAGTGGGGTTACACTTTAACCAGCCAGGCCTATTAATCCTGCTTGTTATTGTTGAACTTGTCTTTAAAATACCATCTTAGGCACCAAATGAGTCAGTAACTGCTTTTAGTAACTGTGCTACTAAATGAGTCACTGTCTACCATAGCTCTTGCTTTTTTGTAGGAAAACCTATTTTTGCTTCAGTGGACTTCCTCTTTTCTCTGAAAATAAAAGAGCCAGGAAAATGCAGCAGGTTGTATATGTAATTTATCCTGCTTTTAGTGAGCCGTTTGAATTATTATCCCATGTACCGGTGAGTCACCTGGTTCTCTATGATTCATTCAAGTGCTCAAGCTGAAAGCAACCCAGTTCCATTAATGCTTGATTCCATGTTCAAACTGCATGGAATCCAGAGGTTTCTGGCAGCTGGAACCATAACCACTAGATACCATTGGGATATGAAATCAGCTCAAGCCACTGAAGACGTTTTGGTTTCATGCCCATATTAGGAATTTCATGTCCTAGTTGGATTTCTTTTTGAACTTAATAATGTGGTATACATTTCAAAAATTTAATTGCCTTTCAAATGTGATGTGACTTGACCCGGCTCTGCAAAGACTAGGGTTCAATTTCCAGCTCAGGCAGAAACACTATGCCAGAGGTTTTCAGAACTGGACCGTGAATCCACGTTGTAGGTCGGGATTTTACAATGTCTACTGGTATTACACTATAGCTGGAACTGCTAATGCTCTTGACTAGCCGAGTACAGTGATATACAGGCCAGCCATTAAAACATCTCAGCCTGCAACCTGGATCAAAGGTCCAGATTTGACAGGAACCCTGTGCACTATGCTCAGAGGATTACTAGGGTAGGCTCCGAACACTGCCTCTTGGTAAGATGTAGTGGGAAGTGATGTCATCGAAAAGCAGGAAATGGGAACAGTAGCAAAGCAGTAACATCATTATGCTGCTCCCCGCTACCACATTATGAACTTTTGCAAGCACTGAGTAATTATGGTGTGTTGAAGGCAATATGGGAACCAGGCAGTACTCAAAAATTGAAGTGAAGCAGTGTGGGGGCCAAGAGGGTGGGGGGGGGGTTCCTGCACAGTGCAGTTGCTATAGAAGCCATGGACATTTGTTTGTGTGACTTCATCACGGATTGGATCTGACTGTATCAACAGAGCCATCTGGCCCTGGTGCGCCAGCTCCCAGCTGCAGGAAACGTTGGGGAACGTTGGCACGCTATGAATCAGTGATTAGAGAATTGTGTGTCTGCGCATGTGGAAGGGGCTGGTGCTAATAGATGAACCAAGCACCTGCTTTCAAATCACTCATGCTGCTACTGTGAACATAGTACCATTTAGAAATATGGAATTGGATTTCTCTGTAATGTGTTTATGATTGCAATTTTTTTTCAATTGTTACTGATTCAGTTGAAAGGAGTGAATGTCACAAAATTATTTTCTCAGTTGATTCCTGCATGCTGACCATAGGCTCATGTGCAGCTCATGTCCAGAGTGTCCTGTTTCATGTCATGCTCCATTCAGATGTCATAGATCATGAAGGTTATAAGGAAATTACACATATAAAAAATGGATTCAGTCTGGAAGTCTGCAGACCCAAAGCATTTTTGTACCAATTCCCATTTAATTGAATGTACTTCAGCTCATGAAAGTATGCTAACAATATGCTAGTGTGGTCTGGCCTTCAGGAAGATATCAGTACACATTCAACAGTGGTGACATCTGTCTGTAATCATTTAGAAAGCAATTCCTATAGTTTGGCTCTTTGTTGTCTCAACTAACAAAGGGTTTTCTTTTCCAAGTTTAAGGAAGTTCTAGCTTTAACCTGGCCTGCAAATGAACATTTATCTGATGGCTAGTTTGCTTTGGTCAGAGACTATAATCTCTTTTTTTTACTGCATCCTTGTTTGTTTAATACATTCCCTTATAAAGTTTTTCATCTTCACCCATGAAAAGCTGAAGATTGGAACTGGAGGAGGTTGAAAGCAAGGTGTTGGGGGTATCATTAATATTGCATCCTCCTTCTTTCAGTCTTGAGCCTGTGTTTTCCTTTTTATGGGTTGAAAGTGTGTTTTTTGGGGCTTTCTTTTTTAAGAGAATCCTGCTGGAGCACTGAGAGACAGGAGAGAAATTCACACTGGATGACCAGAGTATTTCATCTTAGAGTTATTACAATTGATTTACTGTTGCTTTATGAACATTCCTCAATTACTTATTTATTTGTGCAATTACACAGTTGCAGCAGTATGTTTTAAAATAATTTGTCTGAAGCTTTTTAATATAATTTTAAACTTAAACTATTTTAATCAAATAAAATTTACATCCAGTAATCCATGCATGTTGTTGTTAAATGGTGGATACTGTGGGAGAATACACAACTCCTCACAGACTGAACCCGCAGCCCCAGGACCCTGGAACTGTGGCACTACCTGTTCTGCCACTGTGCTGCTTGTGGATTATTCAAACACACAAATCAACTGTGATGTTTAAATTATTATGTTTTTTTCAGCACTTTTATTACTTATATATATTTTAACATTATGTATGGACCCCTGACCCATTCATCCGTGTCACGCTTGTAAACAGAGCTCTGTTTGTCTGTATCAGTTAGTAGAATAGGACAGTGGGCTGTGTCACAAATAGTTCCATACTCTCTACATAGTGCACATCACAAAAGAAAAAAATAATACTGCACCCAGACTGTCATTAGACACTAATTCGAAGAACAGGAATCTTAAAACTGACTAAAATTATTTAAGACATACAGCTCACTGCAGAACCCATTATAACTGTGCCCAACAGAGTAGGGAAACCTTTGGGATTCAGCCTTGACTTTAAGCCAAATCATAGAAATAATTTAGGCAAATAGTCGCGATAGAACATTATCCAAATATCTGTTCCACTTTCAGTGTACAGGGACAACGGGAACAGAATGAGACACAAAATATGTGGTTTGTGTCCTAGTCTCTTACACACTAAAACAAACCACGAGTGAATTAACATGATTACTGAAGCTTGTATATAATCTGTGTATGAATAACTCACTCAGATTTGGTCATGAGCGGAGAAATGCATGTTTTCCATTAGATCCTATGATAAAAATGCTAATATGGCTAACAGAAAATAACTTTTCCCATTATGCAACACAGTGGGATCATTTACCCCTGACATAGAGGCAGTCTGCTTCTGTGATTCTGAGTGTTGTGAGACTCTCTCCAGTGCAGGGAGGGGAGCTGTTAATTAGATAAATGTAACCATCTTTTCCATTGGTTTACATTTGTGATGCACTTTAAAACCAGAAAACTGGTTCACATCATGACGCCCAAAATAAAGAAAACATGTCTGCAACTCATGGATATGTAAAATATATGGTTAAGTATGTTTATACTGACCACTCCATCCCATAATGGCGCATGGAACCTTTGCACACAGCAGTTATTAGCTAGTTAATCACAAATTTCAATTGCACTCTTCTGCCCAGTGTTCTAGAAGTGTGCTGTGACCATCACAGGCCTAATTAACACTAAGTATCTTGTAAAGAACATACACAGCATACATTAAAGGCCACAGCTTAAAGTGTTGCCATGAGGAAAAGCTGCAGAGGCCAAGAAATGGCAGCTGTTTTGAAATCCAGTGCTAGATCATGCCTGGGGGAAGAAAAAAAAAACAAAAAAACACTCCAGCAGCAGAAAATGCTGAGGCCGTTTCTTCACCCTCGCTAAAATGGGGCAAAATACATCTTTCACAGTAATTACTGCATTAAAGCTGAGGGAGGTTCTCTGCTAGAGTTGAAAGATCTGATGCCAGAAGGAGCGAGAGAATGAGAGAGCAAGTGAGAAAAAGAGAGAGGCATTAATGATTAAATACACCATAATCATGGGAATTTACTTTGCTTTCCAAAGTTTCAAACACACGATTTCATTTCCAAACCTGAAAAAACAGCCTGGCTTGAAATGTGATGTCAGAATGTACCTTGAATGTGATGTCAGAACTGAAAGAAAGGAGTAGACAAAGAGGAAAGACTCACTGTCTGTATGGACAAATTTTTGTGATCTGACATCATGAAATTATTATTATTAATAGGGAGTATGTCCACACAGTGCAGTAACACACTCTACCCTTCTAAAAAGACATTAATGGAACACAATGTAGTAGGGCTGGGCAGTTAATCAAAAATGAATCAAAATCGATTCAGAAATTCTAATTGACATAAACTTGTCTACATTGATTATATCAACTTGTGTCCCCAGTGTGTGTTCATGTACTGTCCCTTTAAAACCGCACTACCACACTGTAGTCAAGTGATTCTGCCACATGGAAGCAACACGGAGGAGAACCTAAATGCCGAGGCCAACCGAGCGACTGGAGCAGTTCGTACCAAAGAAAAACACAGCGTCTGTTGTTTGGATATGTTTTGCTTTGACTTTAAGATGATACCAAATAAAAAGAAGTCAAACGTAAACACTGAGAAGAAACATTTTCATCGACCGAAGCACAGTCACACACTGCATATAGACAGTGTTCAGATAAGAAGAGAGGAACAAGCTCCCAGTGACTTTAGATAAAATATCCCAGCTTTAATACTGGAGAATATTAGAGTTACTGAACTATGAGGGTCAAAAATAAAAAAACAAAACATTCGTTAATTAATCGTAATCGTGATAAAACATACAAATAATTCTGAAATTGATTTGCATTCATATCGCCCAGCACTATAATGTTGTATTTGTACTTTAAAATTACAGCTTCAAAATCATTGTGATGCTTCACTGACCTGTAATAGGGAGAATAGTGCCCTTGTCCTTGCTATTCTGGGTTCAACACTCCAGAAACTGTGCTATGTAACTGATGCAGGACAGTAGGGTCCCTCCCCCTTGAGTTCAGGACAATACTCTAGAAATTAATTTCATTCTGCAACAGTTGTGGGAGCCCTAGCTTTATAAGTTTTGCTGAGGTCAGGTACTGTTTTTGAATAATTAGATCCGGATGCCAGCCTAAGTGTATTGGAGGTTGGTCAGTCCCTCCAGAGAACCCCTATATCTCTAGCTGACTGGCATTGGTCATGATGCGGTTAGAGTCCCATTTAATTGTATGATTTTCTATGAAACATTAAAGTAGCAGAAATCCCTCGTTTTGGGGGCTGCCTTAAAACATCAAGATGTTTAAAGAGATAAGATGAGTGAAGTTAGTCAAAATTCAGTAATATTGGTTGGAGCGCACTCTAAATAAAAAAATAATAATAATAAAAATAAAAAATAAATCCACAGACTGCTGGATTTTACTGAGGAAGAATAAAAATTAGCGTGCGGGACAAATTACAAAGGAGAAGTTGCCCTGATGTTTTAATTAAGAGAACACAAGCCCATTTCTGGAGCTTTTTTTTCTGAATAAACACCATGATTATGCAAAACAAAAACACAATTTGGAGGTTAGCCGCCTCTGCAACGAGGCTGCTTCAAAATAAGGCTCTTCTGATTTATGAATGACCTACATTTGTTGCGGGCTAAATGTTTAATTCATAAACAAGTAAAGTCTCTTCTCAATTGCGGAGTATGTCTAATGAGCTGTGAGTGCAGCTCTTAAATCCAAACCACCGCCTTTACGTCGCCTCACTTCTCCTAGTCTCCTCGTTCGGATGAATTGGTGAATTAGTGACATGCTTTATGATCATTGCACAACCATACAATGAAAATTTAACCCATCCATGGCAGTGAACACACACACATTAGTGATCAGGGCAGTAAATACTAGCCTTAACACTAACACACACACCAAGAGCAGCAGGTAGCCATCCTTGGGCAGTATTTTGCAGGTTAGGTCCTTTGCTCAAGGCCCTGTCCTCTAACCATTAGGCCATGATAGTTTTGTTGTTTGGGGGTCTATTTGTTCAAATCCATCACTATTAATATTTATGTAAAAATGGTTCTTATTTTCACTTTGTGCTGATGGACATGGGCACTCCAACAGCAAGTTATTTCATGCAAATTAATTGTAAAATGAAGAAATGCTCACCGCTACATAAACAGGAAATGGACACTTATTTTTCCAGATAGGAGTTCCTGACTATTATAGTTATAGGATCAATGTGTAGTAGATTCTTGTGTTTTAACTCTGACACAGTGGAGCCACCACCTTCAGAAGCATATTGCTGAACACACACTGGAGCCGAGTAGCAGGTGGTAATCACCATCTCTTTCAAGCTTTTCTTTTTAAAGAATTTCATTACTGTGCCATCTTCCCTCTTCAGCCCCCCTCAGAGAACGGGACCCACATAATTGAACACAGAGCTACCTCTGGATTTGCATCGGGACTTTTTGATAAAGCCTTCGTTTTTAATAAAGCCAGCAGAGAATGGATGGGCTATGTGTAATCTTCACCACAGATCAGTAGGGAAAGCTCTGAAAAACCTCTGAAAATCTTTGAAATATCTCCAAAACACCAGGCTTTTTCCAGTCGAGTCCTACCCCCCAGTCAATTCATTACAAATTTTGAGATATATATATTTTTTATTTTATTTATTTATTTCCGACAAAAACAATGGTTTCTCATGGAAGGCTTAATTTAATGTAACACTAGGTAATTTATTTCCTCCTGAGGCTCCCCCTAATGTAATTAATATTTACAGCACTTACAGAAATCAATGGGAAAGGGGAGGGGTTGGTTTTCTACCCTCCTCTAAAATATACATTGTGCAGTTTCTGCAGTGCTGAGCCCAGAGTAACAATGAACAAGGCTCTGTTTGCACTATTACAGGTCAGTGGAAAAATCACTGTGACTTCGAAGCTGTAATTTTAAGGTAAAAATATTAAGTAGTGTCCCTTTAAAACACATGGAAACAGTTTTTTGTTTGAAATATGGGAGTGGGAGGAACCATTTTAACTCCTTGAACCCCAAGGCCCTGTAAATGCCCACTAAGAGCCAGTGCAGTTAATGGGCGGGGCTGTGTGTTATTCACGTTCAGCCACACGGTAAGCACATGTTGCGTCACAACAAGTCATATTTTGCACTGCGTCTGTCTGTCCCTCGTGATCTGTACTGCGTTCTCTGTGAATGAGGTGGGGTCTGATGAAAAGAGATTTCTTCTCTCGTCTCCTGCACAGCTGTTCTATAATTGAGCAGTACAAGGTTTAGCATGCCCGGCATCCCCACACCCATCTTTAATTCAGCCAGGCGTGTTGCTAAAACTGTGCTTGGGAAGAGTTCCTCTGCTCTTTCAGGGAGGATGCTGATTATCCTTGTGTTCCAGAGCTCACTTTGCCTTAAGGTCCCAGGGCAAGATTCCCAGCATGTGTTTGTTTTTTCTATTCAGACTTGGGTACTATTTTTGGCTCGTCTTTATCCCTCACTTTAATCCTCACTTCATCAGTGTACATTTCAGACTTCCAAACGTCGTGTAATGTTTTGTGAAAATGAATCTTCATGTGAGCTTGTAGATGTTAACTATGACTATTGGTTATTCAGGAGTTGTAGTTGAAAAATCCTAATTGTATCTAAAATTGTGATGGACCCACCACCTGGGCATTTTTTGCCACTTGGGTCCTGTACCATGTACTTCAGTTGTAATCTGTAAATTGATATCTGTGATCTGTTGAGGATGCTCTTGAAGACTGTAATATGTATTCCTGTTGTCACCTACAATCTGTAATCTGATTGATATCAGAGACAAATATACAGGAGTGTTCACAAAGTTTAGGGAAGTGGAGACGTTTGGTCTTTGTCTATCTACTTGTAACTGCTGTAACATTTGGTTCTTTGGAGGATGCACCATCTGTAATTTATACCTTGTTCTGTTTGGTTTAACTTCACCCTTTTATTTCTAACCACCTGTAACTGTATTCCTTTTATTAACTGTAATTTGTAATATATTTTTTGCAATCTTATACAAACGTGGGTGCCACTTTAGAATACGACTACACTTATAGAGGTTTATTAAATGTTAACAATCTGTTGGTTAAAGGCTTTTAATTAGGTTGTAAAAGCCCTTAAAGTCATCAATAATCATTTATTGGTTAGCAACTCGGAACACTACCATATAGATCTCAAATAACAGGCTTCACACTGCTAGAAACGATAACTGATCAGAGTGCTTGGCCGAGAAGGCTTAATGACAGGTCACAGGTAAGCAAGAAGAAAAATGGGCAACCATGTTTAAACCACGCTCCCTACTCAATAGGTTACACATTTGGGTACCACATTAAAATTAGACAATAGTAATACACCTATAAGTGGTTTAAAATGCTGTTTATTACAAAGTTATTAATTAGGCTCTAAACCTACACCTTAATATCATTAATAATTATTTGTAACACGTAAATAGAAAGTGCAACAGTGACCTGTTGTTTGCCAAATAGTAAACTCGCATCCATCTACACTGTTAACACTTAGAGTTCTGGATATTGACCTTACTTAGTTTTCTCCTTCCATCAACATTAGACCTGTTGGCTTCAGGACAAATACCATTTTCTCACCCAGTTTAATCAATTAATGTGTTTTTAAACACTGATGATAATGTGGTGCACAAGAAAAAGTCTTTACTTTGACATTTTCTGTAAGTTCTCTGACACATTAACTATTAGAAGAAAAGGAGGTCACTGTTTCCCTTTATTAATGACTTGTAAGGTGTTTAGAATCTAATTAATAACCATGTAATAACCAGCTCTTTAAACCACTTATAAGTGTATTATTATTGTCTTATTTTAAAGTGGTACCCAAATGTGTAACCTAGTGAGTATGCATCTAAAGTGAGCATGCTTTAAACATGGTTGCCCATTTTTGTTCTTGCTTACCTGTGACCTGTCATTAAGCCTTCTCGGCCATGCACTCTGATCAGTTATCGTTTCTAGCAGTGTGAAGCCTGTTATTTGAAATCTATATGGTAGTGTTCTGAGTTGCTAACCAGCTTCGGCTCATTAGGTTCCTATGGAAGTATTGACAGCCAAAATCAGAGACAAGTCACCACCGTGTTGGTGTTTTCCATTGAGCTAAATGCAGCCTGATTCTCATTGATCTGATGGATTCTGACTAGCTGAGCTCTGAGAGACAAGGAAAAGGAAATAAAGGAGAGTATCAAGGGGCCAGTGAAACTGAAGCAGAGAGAGAGAGAACTGTAGAACACCTGCACTCATTTTCCCCCCAAAACCAAGCACTGTTTGAATTCCAATGTGATCTTCAGTTGAACCGATAGTGATGCAATATGGTGTTACAAGATGAATGTACAGATCAAAAGATGGGAAATCTTGAAGTTGACCATTTATAGACATAAAAGTGTTGAGGGCTTTGGGGGTTGGTTCCCGAAAAAAGTACCGTTGAGACTGTCACAAGGAAGGTGACCACCTCACTGAAGCATTGCCTCAGGAAGATTGTCCCTGCAGGGGTCCACAAAAGCCCACAGTGATCACCTCAACTTTTGGTCCACTTAGACACTTTCTCTCTAAAGTCGGCCGCTTCCAGATGAAGTACAAATAGAAGACAATTAAATGTAGTTAACAGTTAAAGAGTGCAAGAGGAAAATGTGCAAAACACATGAATTCAAGGGATATGAAAACAAGTACACACTGAACGATCACTGGATTAGGAACACCTATCTTCTATCTGCACTCATCGTTCATTTTATCATCTCCACTGACATTACAGGAGCACTTTCTACTTCTACAATTACAGCCTGAACGTATCCAGTTCAGGATCGTGGTGGGTCCAGAGCCTACACGGAATCACTAAGTGCAAGGCAGGAACACACCCTGGAGGGGGCAACAGGCCTTCCGAGGGCAAGACACACACAATCACACCTATGGACACATGAGTGGCCAATCCTACCAACGTGAGTTTTTGAACTGTGGAAGGAAACCCACGCAGACACAGGGAGAACACACCAAACTCCTTACAGACAGTCACCCGGAGTGGGACTCGAACCCATAGCCTCCAGGTCCTTGGAGATGTGTGACTGCGACACCTCCTGCTGCACCACTGTGCAGCCATTGGATGTAATATGGCAAGGTCATTTTTTTCTTGACAGTCCCACATCTAATTGACATAGGATTCCACTACAAAGTCTTCCACTAAAAACTGGGTCCTTCTATGTCACTGTGTAAAGAGTGATTGACATTTAACTCTTCTTCAGGCCTTATCTGCAGCCTGACAGAGCTGTTAACCAGATTTACCTGATGGTCACCCTGACAGGAAGTCATATTTTGCCAGTCATTTTCCACAGGAAAAGCTAAGGGACAGTCATATTTCAGTTTTGACAACGGATACGCCGTTCATCGCCTGTAGAGTTTTTTTTTTTGTTTTTTTTTAATGATAATAGGCATCAATCTGACTTTGAACACAGCATTCATTAGGTCCCAATTTGTTTCAGACTTTTCAAAAATGCAGTATGTAGTAGTTTTTTACTTAAAGTAAAGTAAAGTAAAGCTTCTCTGACCCTAAGATCAAGGTTGGACAATGAAACTGAAACACCTGTCATTGTAGTGTGGGAGGTTTCATGGCTAAATTGGAGCAGCCTGGTGGCCAATCTTCATTAACTGCACATTGCGCCAGTAAGAGCAGAGTGTGAAGGGTTAATTAGCAGAGGGTAAGAGCACAGTTTTGCTCAAAATATTGCAATGCACACAACATTATAGGTGACATACCAGAGTTCAAAAGAGGACAAATTGTTGGTGCACGTCTTGCTGGCGCATCTGTGACCAAGACAGCAAGTCTTTGTGATGTGTCAAGAGCCACGGTATCCAGGGCAATGTCAGCATACCACCAAGAAGGACGAAACACATCCAACAAGATTAACTGTGGACACAAGAGGAAGCTGTCTGAAAGGGATGTTCGGGTGCTGACCCGGATTGTATCCAAAAAACATAAACCCACGGCTGCCCAAATCACGGCAGAATTGAATGTGCAACTCTCTTGCTTCCACCAGAACTGTCCGTCGGGAGCTCCACAGGGTCAATACACACGGCCGGGCTGCTGTAGCCACACCTTTGGTCACTCATGCCAATGCCAAACATCAGTTTTAATGGTGCAAGGAGCACAAATCTTGGGCTGTGGACAATGTGAAACGTATTGTTCTCTAATGAGTCCGCCTTTACTGTTTTCCCCACATCCGGGAGAGTTACGGTGTGGAGAAGCCCCAAAGAAGCGTACCACCCAGACTGTTGCATGCCCAGAGTGAAGCATGGGGGTGGATCAGTGATGGTTTGGGCGGCCATATCATGGCATTCCCTTGGCCCAATACTTGTGCTAGATGGGCGCGTCACTGCCAAGGACTACCGAACCATTCTGGAGGACCATGTGCATCCAATGGTTCAAACATTGTGTCCTGAAGGCGGTGCCGTGTATCAGGACGACAATGCACCAATACACACAGCGAGACTGGTGAAAGACTGGTTTGATGAACATGAAAGTGAAGTTGAACATCTCCTATGGCCTGCACAGTCACCAGATCTAAATATTATTGAGCCACTTTGGGGTGGAGGAGCGAGTCAGGAAACGTTTTCCTCCACCAGCATCACGTAGAGACCTGGCCACTATCCTGCAAGAAGAATGGCTTACAATCCCTCTGGCCACTGTGCAGGACTTGTATATGTCATTACCAAGACAAACTGACGCTGTATCGGCCGCAAAAGAAGGCCCTAAACCATACTAATAAATTATTGTGGTCTAATACCAGGTGTTTCACTTTCATTGTCCAACCCCTGTAGCTTACTGGGTTTCTGAATACACAGATTAAAACCAGTGTAGACAGTCAGTTAGAATGCAATGGATCTGCAGTTGTGGGCCAGTTTATAGACATCAGATACCATATCAGCCAGTCTGTATTATTTCTCAACCTCAATCACCACTAACTGTCAGGTTCTTCCAAATTCCAGTTTTAATTTTGGTTGCATCTCAATTTCATAATTTCTCTACTTGCCTTTTTGGTCAAATATGACAGCTTGTCATGGCCCACATTTGCTCACGCTTTCATTCTCTGCTTCCATAGCTGAAGCATCGATCTTTCTTCAGTCCTCATTAGAGTATGCCCTGTGAGATTTCTGAGGGTTGTCCAAAGGGACCAGTGGACATCCGATGGAATAGGATGGAAACGACAGGCAAGTCGAGTGAAAATCCGTTTGGAAATTTGAGGCAGCCAGCCATCACCACACTTTTTTCCTCTCTTTGCAGACAAGCCAGAAAGCCTGGAGCTAAAGCCATCAATATTCTTTCTAAAGCCTTCAAACTCAAATACCGCAATACATTTTTTTTTTTTTTTTTTTTTTTCGGAGACCTTTCTCCCCTCAGCAGTTTTCGATCTGTAGCGTCCTCCTCCTGTGAAAATGCTGACTGTCCGGGGAAGGTGAACTTTCCAGAGCTCCTTTTTTTTAAGGGATAGGGGGAGGGATGACAAGGGGCACTTAAGGAGCTGAAAGGTCAACCTAGTGTTGAAGTGCTTTGCGCTGGCAAATTGAACCACTTGAAAGGATCTAAACCTGCCTTTGGAGAGGTCTGGTAATGATAGGCGTTCATTTTTGGGAGGCTTTTTCAATTAGCCTCTCAACCTCTCTAGTCTGTGTCTCTGTGTCTCTGTGGGGGCTTCAAGTCCATTGAGACATGCTGACATCATCGGTGTGACCTTTTGATTAATTTAGATTCGACTGGACCCTGAAGCCTATAATTTTTGTAAATTTAGGATCAGTGGGATCAGCACTGGGAGTCAGTTGGAATACCAGGTGATGGAATATTTATCAATTAACGTTTTAATAATTTCAGAATCCATATTTAGCCAAAATACTACTATTAGAGAACTGTAATCATAAAAATCTATATTGGTGCCTTTTATGAAAAGGGTATCTCAATAACTAGGGATCGGGTAGATTTTTAAAGTTGGACCACATAATGATGAAATGTTGTATAATTAATTTCATAAAATAAGTTGAGAATGTTGAGATCTCTAATGTTTTTTGACCAATTTTTCGAGATAAAAAATATGTTCATATGGGTTTAAGGCTTTTTGCTACTAGAAAACATATTTAAAATTAAATGTTATTATAATTTTGTTTACCATAACGGGCGGCAGGGTGGCGCAGCAGGTAGGTGTCGCAGTCACACAGCTCCAGGGACCTGGAGGTTGTGGGTTCGATTCCCGTTCTGGGTGACTGTCTGTTCTCCCCGTGTCCGCGTGGGTTTCCTCCGGGTGCTCCGGTTTCCTCCCACAGTCCAAAAACACACGTTGGTAGGTTGATTGGTGACTCAAAAGTGTCCGTAGGTGTGTGTGTGTGTCTGTGTTGCCCTCCAGGGTGTATTCCCGCCTTGCGCCCAATGATTCCAGGCAGGCTCTGGACCCACCGTGACCCTGAACTGGATAAGGGTTACAGATAATGAATGAATGAATGAATGAATGTTTACCATAACCAAGTGATGACTCAAAAGTGTCCATAGGTGCGAGTGTGTGAGTGAATGGGTGAGTGTGTGTTGCCATGTGAAGGACACTTGAGATGGACTGGTGCCCCATTGTGTGTGTTTCTGCTATGACCTGATGATTCTAGGCTCTGGACCCCTCATGTCCTTGAAGGAATGAGAAACTGTTTGAAGTTGTACCCTCAAGGTAGGATAGAATGGCTTTAAGGAACACTATCTAGTAATTCTACTTTAAAATGACAGTTTCTACAGAGCTGTAATAGGGAGAATAGAGCTTCTGTGGCTGCTACACTGGGTGCATTGCTGGTTTACTGGACTAAGCAACTTCTGAATGACAGGATAGAGGGCTCTTGTAAAAATGACACAAACCACACAGGTGCTTACCTCACTACAAGAAGAATCTAGCTGTGTATTCCTGGTATAGACATTATGAGAGAGAGAGAGAGAGATGGGTGTGTGTGAGACTGGATTTCACGACGGTACTGTACAGTTGAACTACACTCAGCAGCAGGTAGGAGGAGCTCAGGAGACAAAAAATCTAATTCTACAAATGGTAAAAGTGCTTCTTTAAGTTCTTCCACTTTAGAACAACTGGGAAAAAAAGAAAGAAAATAACACCTGGATATGAAAGATTAATAACCAGTGAATGAATATATAATTAGTAGAATCTATACTCACTAGAGTATTTCCACAGTTCAATTTATAGCATGAGATTAATGTGGCCTGGGGTAAATTCTATAATTTGTTCAAAAGCATAGTAATGTAGTAAAGCAGGGTCATGTTTCCAGTTTGTATTTTAGTAGGTGACAGTGGTCAGAGACTGTATAAAAATTCAGACAAGAATATGCCAGACAGAAATAAAAATCACTGGACAACACTCTCAGTGTAGGAATATAATAATGATAATATAACAATAATTATATTACCTCCTACACATCATATTTTCTAGTAATTAAGCCATCTGGAAATGGTACATTCCAGTAGAAGCATTATGAAATACGACTAAATAATCTCCCTCCTTTGCAGTGCAGATGGCATTCAAATGCTCAGTGTGAACTTTGTTTAACTTTTTAAATGATCTATAATTGATTAGGACAGTTATAAAACATTCTGGCATAGCAATGACAGTGTGTACAGATCCACAGCAGTGATTGTTTGTTTTTCTTTGAGGTTTTTTTATTACTATTATTTTATCTTTATTTTTCTGACAGAATTGTTTAAAAAAAAAAAGTGAAAAATACTGCACTATGGAGGTATGATGGCCTGGAAGACCTTTCTCCTCCAAGGTGGCAGTCTTGATTTCAGATTTCTCCAGTCGGGGGGTCTTTGATCAGGAAAATAAGGTCAGGAGAGATTGACAGGAAGAGAGAGAGAGAGAAAGAGACAAAGATATATCGGCTCAGGGTTGGCAGTTGGACATTTGAGTCTCCTCGCCAAATCTTGGCTGTGGAAGATGGCAAAGATGTCCTGCTTTAAGCCTGCTTTGTTGAAGGATTTGTGAAGGTTAGCGGCTGCTAATGAGAGATCGTTATCGTCATTAGGGACAGGCTGTCTTCGGCAGAGGCTGCCAATTAGGCCTGACACGCTGTAGTCACACATTAAAGTGCATCAGTAAGGGAAGTTTCTGTTCTCGTCCCTCCCCAGTCCCACCACAGAGGAACCCACTCTGAGCTCTGGGAGTTTCAGCCAGATGCTCAGTTCCACACCGTTATGTACTGCTCTTTACTGGCAGTTTGAAACCTTCATATATACATTCAGAACATAGACTAACGGTTTTGTGGTACCTTGCCATTCGAGATGTGACCTTTCTCTGCTCCCATACATTAGTTTGGTAAATAATTAAATAAAGAAATAAACTGTATTTATTAAAACATTTAGTGGAATACATGATTGGTGTCTGAAATTCTTTAGTTTAGCATTGGAATTATGTCTCCTATATAACCAACAATATAGCAACACAATTCATCCTGTTTTCCAAATATTTAACCTTTCTTTGCCATATTTTCTTTATTTAATATTTAGTATTTTAGATCATACTTAATAAAACACTGGGAAAGAAAATAACATACATTTTTAAGACACTAAAGAGCAATAAATACTAAACTTTATCTGTATTGTAAGTGTTCCTTTAGCAGTTAGCATGATGCTAATTGGTGGTTAATACACGTTTGTTAGCAACATTAATCTTAGTAGTTCCATTGCAAAACCTAAAGAAATACACTAGAGACAGTGGGTAAATTACTAAACTGTCTTCATTTGGGGAAAGAGTCTTACATGAATTTGACTAACTATGGCTTTAATCTCTCTCTCTCTCTCTCTCTCTCTCTCTCTCTCTCTCACTCTCACTCTCTCTCACTCTGAGCTATGGCCGCTCGTGCCATGGCCCATGCCTCACAGAGATAAATGCATCTCCATTACCAGAGCTCAGGGAGAGGCAAATCAATCAAGCCGAGCCCCCGACAGCATTTCTACAATAGCTCCATTACCCTTATTATTGAACATAAATCTGTGCCATGGCCTATTTCCAAGTGCCACAGGCCCATGCTCTTATTTATCCTACATACTGCAATGTATTGGAAGACAGGGAGAAGGAATATTGAGGAAATTTCAAGGACCATGCAATTAATAGCAGCATTTTTTCGCCCGGGGCATTTTTGGCCTCTCTAGCTTCCTTTTTGTCAAGTGTAGCAATTCATTTGTATCATACAGCTGCATGAAAAACAAGCAAAGTGCTGAGCAGATATATTTGAGCAAAACTCAGATCAGTGTAGAACTGGAACTGTCTGTAAGCATGGGTGTGAAATCAGCCCTCCTTTCAGATCTGGGAGGAATATGGCAAGGATTCCAGTCTAATATTGTGACAAATCTTAGATTGTGTGTTTAAATAAGTCAGTATATAATTAAATTTGTGCAATTTCAGGCTAATGTAGTTGAACTTTATGATGATCTGTAGCTGGCATACAATTTGATATTGTGAATACTAACACACACACACATGGACCCGTTGTTATTTAGATTTTTGTTTACTGCTCATCTGAATAAATACAATTTTGAGATCATAAGAGAAATGCCACTAGAGTCCCACAAACCCCTGGATTTGTAGGCTGGTTAAAAATCTTCTTTTGATGCCTAATGAACATTTCAGAAAACTTGATCATATGCTCTGAGCAAAAAGCTGGAAATAATAGTTTTAGAAACCCACTGTTGACATATGTCCACCAAATTTTGCATCTTATTTCATCATTCACTCTAAGCTTGAGATCAATCAGGGAAGGAATGCTTGTTATCTCACTACTTTGCTGAAAGGGTGATCAAATTAATGTATTCGGTCTCCTTTAAAATGAAGTACAACTTATCTATTGACAAAGTGGTTAAAAGTAAAGACTTGCTTCTTTAATGTGACGTTAGCCAGAGATATGTTAATTTTAAATCAATAGCAAACCCATGGGCCATTTCTTATGAAATTCAAAGTCACCTTCAACATTGACATCACCTTCAAGTTTCATGATCATTGGCCAGTGTTAATCCTGTCAGTCGTCTGCTGAATCCTAATAGACTGATGGCAGTCAGAGTTTAGAATGTACCTGATCATCCCTGAGTTCACACTTATAGCCTTGCTCAAAGATGCAGGATGCCGAGTCTCAGTTCGACCAGAGTTGGAAGATGCAGAGATTCCTAGCTTTTAAAAGTCCCTTATTGGAATACATTCAAAATCATATCAGATTAAATATAGCACCAGAATCAGGGTGTCTGGCCTGAGCTCACACCAATCATCACAAAATTGTCTGTCTGTCTGATTTTGGTTTCGTTGAGAACACGCCGACGTCCCTCTGTCTGACTGTCACTTCTCCCGGTGTCTTATATATGCTTTGTGTTTTTTTTCCTTTGAAACTTTCAATGAGAATATACAAGTGTGACTGGTTTGGCTATACAGCTGCAGCCTGCGGTGCCTGCCAACAGAAAGACTCTGCCTTTACTGCAACTTATCGGCCCTACTCGTCGTCCAGCTGCCTGTCACTGTTGCTGTCTGCCGTGACTGCCTACTAAAGGAGCCCGTTTTCATTGCTGCTGCTCACTGGCTCCCTGCCTGTTTTTCACTGCTGTCTGCCATTGCATGCCTACTGAAGTAGCTTGTTTTCATCCCCAGTGCTTGGAATCAAACACCTGAGAAGTGGTGAGGTAGACTGCTAACCACCAGAGACGGTTTTGTGTCTCAGTAATTTACAGTTTGGTCTGGTCAATTCGTTTTAATGGAGAATCAGAATAAAACAGAATAAAACAAACATACAAACAAACAAAAAGAGAACCCCTACCATACTATTAAATTTTCTTTGTCTATGTTTACACACATTTGCCCTCTAAAATTAGTTTTTAATGAAGAAAAAATCACAATGGTTAATCGTTGGTGCTTTTCCACTGCATTGTACCTCCATCCATCCATCCGCTATCTGTAACCGCTTATCCAATTTTAGGGTCGCGGTGGGTCCAGAGCCTACCTGGAATCATTGGGCGCAAGGCGGGAATACACCCTGGAGGGGGCGCCAGTCCTTCACAGGGCAACACAGACACACACACACATTCACTCACACACTCACACCTACGGACACTTTCGAGTCACCAATCCACCTACCAACGTGTGTTTTTGGACTGTAGGAGGAAACCGGAGCACCCGGAGGAAACCCACGCGGACACGGGGAGAACACACCAACTCTTCACAGACAGTCACCCGGAGCGGGAATCGAACCCACAACCTCCAGGCCCCTGGAGCTGTGTGACTGCGACACTACCTGCTGCGCCACCGTGCCGCCCTTTTTTTGCTTTTCCACAAGTCAGATTTGTTACCAGTGCCTGGGTACTTTATTAGATTCAGTTTGTTGTGGTTTCACTGAGCCAAGTAGGGACTAAATCGTGACGTGTAAACCTTGCTGAGCACTTGTCAATAAAAACAAAATGCAGACATCCAGGACAAACTTTCCATCAGTAAAAGCTCCAAGCTACAGTAGTGATGAGTTATTTTATTCAACTCACCATGTTAGCTTGTAAAATTAAGTCATGATCTCTGGATCGGTGGCTGATGAAGAAATCCAGAACAAAAAAGAAACACCCTGTCTGAGCTCATGTGACGCTATAGTGTGTAGAAGTGGCTGTAATAAGGTACTGTAAAGTTTCCTGTGATATGTTGCAGCACATCACATTTTAATATTTTTATAGTGACTGAAGACTATGCGAGTCACTCATATGTCTCTTAAACATTAATATTAAACGTGTCAAACATACATTTCCTCTTTTGAGATTGTGAGCCTCTCTTTGTGCATAACGTGTGGTCTCATTTACGACCTGTGACAGGTGACTGTATCATTTTTGAATCTGAGCGATGCTTCCAAAATGGAAGGTTGAATTCAATTGTTCTTGACATTGGTACGGACCTATGAATGTAATCAGTTGGCAGTTGTTTATGCAGTTAATTTCCAAACCATGTAATTCATAGCTACAGACAATTTTAGCCTGCTGTGTGCCGAAGCCTAGCATTGCCATTGTTGTTATTGTGATGGACTCATTTCATTAGCGAACTTGACTTTAAGTGACTTGCACGTTTCTTTGAAAAATAACTCCCTATGTCCACCTTCTTTTTTTTGGCTGCCATCCTCACTTGCTTTTGACACCCATGTGCACCTGAGTCTTGCACAGTAAGTCTATGACTGGACAAGTCTATTCTCCGTCCAGCTCTGGTGCTGCTAACAACCAAACATAGATGCAGAGTCTCATGTGACAAGGGGAAAGGCACAGCCAATCATACTGGTCATATGTGTTATGGGGACATAGAACTCAAGTAGAGAATGTGATTTAACCCTTTCTGAACCTCTAAGTTAATGAGACTTTGGAACACTTCACTTCAGTCCATACTAATTATATGCCCTTGGTTAAGTTTGTGTCGGTAAGGCTAGTATCATGCCATCCCTTCTCCCATGTCTATCGCTTACAATATTCTGTCCTAGTCCTCTGCCAGTCGTTTCTGATGCCTATCTTTTGGTCTTGACAGCTTACTGTGAGTCCTCCATGAGGAACACTATCAAAACTGAGTGCAACACATGATGTAAAACTTGCATAATCCATTCTGTTCTTGGGGGCTGTTAGATATGAGACACTTTACAGCAACTCGTGATCATTTTACTTGCAACAAAACGTCCCCTCCGGTGTCCTTGGGCAGTGAATGTGTATTTGGTCTTTTATCTGCAATGATTTTGAAGGATTGCTTGCTACATTCGCTAATAGTGATGCAAGATCACAGCTGACAGTTGGCATTCTTGCTAAGTGATTTTCTGTTAGGTTTCATGTGTTGTTAGCCTTATTAGCTTGGTTGGGTGAAGTACTGTCTCAGGATGCATCACAGTAGTGCATAGCTGGTCATTAAACATTTGGGCCTCTGTGGTCAAATTATATTTTGACTTTGTGAGTAAGTTCACACGTCTTGATATTTTATAGCATACATCCTGCTTATTTGCTGAATTGATTTTAAGCTACATAAGACTCAGTTGGATGCATAGACTACAGGGAAATGAAGCCCTGTAGCATAAAACTTTGGAGAAGTGGAACTGCATTCTCTGGAGTAATAGCACATCATCCAGTACGTTTGGGATGAGCTGGATTGGTTTTCGTGATCGAAAACTAATCATCTACCAGCAGTATCTGACCTCACTAATGTTCTCGGAGCTGAATATGTTATATCATTTTATTTATTTATTTTAAAGCTGGTAAAGTTGTTCCCTGTTCAAGAATTGTTTCAAGATGTGGAATGTAACAAGAGGTGTCCAAACTGTTGCCGAATACCCTACATGGGTCTCAGTGTTACATGTCATTGCATGCCTGGGGTGTAATCGTCCTTCCGAAATTAGGGAGAAAGGAAGGAAGGAGGGAGAGAGAAGACACTCAGCTAGTTAATGCTGCTTGGCTTAGCCAACCTTTTGATGTCTGTCCCAGTAATCTTAAGGTGCTCACAGCAGTCGAGTCCTTGAATTCAAAGCCACATTGGAGTTCCTGGAGAGAGGGATAGCCAAGTCTCTAGAGGAACAAGTGAACATTTTTGTTGGGGGGGAAAAGTCACCATGTGTAAAACTTTTGACAGATTAATGTTTGGATAATGTAATGCCCCTGAAATAGTCTTGTTCATATTTCATTACTTTTGCCTCCAGTCAATCCTGCAAGCTGATGTGTTAATGTTGACATTTATAGAGATTCACTTGGGTTCTCTCTTCAAGTGAGCGTCGCCAAGGCGACAGTTGCAAGGAAAGCCTCCCTCGGAACACAAGAGAAAAACCTCGAGAGGAACCAAAACTCAAAGGGGGACCCATCGTCCTCTGATCAAAGAACAGTGTGGTTTTTGGATTTGCCGTGAACGTAGTGTATAACATCATTCATTCATTCATTTTCCGTAACCACTTTGTCCTGCTCCGTGTCACTGTTTGACCGAAGCGTACTTGGAATCACTGGCGTAAGGCAGGAACACACCCTGGCGAAGTGCCACTCCATTAAGGGGGATATCTCACAAAACATTAAGAACAAGTGCTCTGCGACAGAAACCACACAGATGTCTCTGAGTTGCATCACAACCATGAAGAGATTATTTAATTAGCAAACAGCTTTAAAATCCATTGTGGCCAAGCAATACCCCACTCAAATTTCTTCATCTGGCTCGTTCTGATGCTCTGCCCCTGATCAAGAGCCTACACGGGTGGAAACCCAGCTTATGTCCCTGAACTCCTAGATCTGTCTAACGGGAATCTAATTACCAAATACTTGACCGAACAAGACTTATGACTGCGTAACTGAGAACTATATATATATATATATATATATATATATATATATATATATATATATATATATACATCTGGGTGACTGTCTGTGAGGAGTTTGGTGTGTTCTTCCCGTGTCCTCGTGGATTTCGTTTGGGCGCTCCGGTTTCCTCCCACGATCCAGAAACACACGTTGGTAGGTGGATTGGCGACTCAAGTGTCCGAAGATGTGAGTGAATGTGTGAGTGTGTGTTGCCCTGTGAGAGACTGGCGCCCCCTCCAGGGTGTTGTTCCTGCCTTGCACCCATTGATTCCGGTTAGGCTCCGGACCCACCATGACCCTGAACTGGATAAGTAGTTACAGATAATGTGGAAAAAAAAAATAATAAATATATATATATATATATATATATATATATATATATATATATATCCCAACTAGAAAGGATACATGGACTCAGCAAATTCTCTTACCAAAATGAGTGGCAGTGAAATAAATGATGGTCCCTGACTTTATCGCAGACCATCTTTTACACCTTTGCGAGGATATGTAGAAAACACACACACACAGGGTTAAATTTCTTTTCAGTTCATTCAGTTCAAGCAGAGTTCAGTCAGCCCTGCTAATGAGCTGTAGTTCAGTATGTACCTCAAGTCTTGTTTTTCTGTCAGATAAAAGCTGTATAATCCATCTTGTTTTGAACTTATCTGGTGAACTGACCTTGACTGACGGTCATTAATCAGTGCTGTCTTTCTCTTTTTTGCTCTCTTTATTTATTTATTTTACTTTCCACAGCTCTGTCAGGCAGAAGAGCCGGGGTGGAAAAGCTCAGAACCTGTCCTATCCAGTGTAAGCCCCGCCCACGGTCAACACACACACTGACCACAGCCAAGTAACAACACAGGTAACTACCCTTCTGTCCACCTTCCCTTCTCTACTCGGTCCTCAGAGCATAGTTCTCAGGCAGTGTTTTTGGTCAGTAGGTGGTGTATGTGTGACATATGTATGTATACACTTTCCTATTAATTTATTCACTTAAAAAGAAACTCATCTTACAGTTGGATAACAACAGAAGCCTAGCACCAACGGCTGAGTTCCTGGAACAGAAAATATGCTTAATTTTGGACTACACAGTTTTCTGAATGGAGATTTTCCCTTGAGGGAAATCTTAATAAATCAGGTCCCGGACCACCATAAGCCACCAAAACAACTTGGTACAGTGTCTTTGGAACTGTATTAGAAAGATGGAATGCTGTTTTTCCACAAAGATACTCCCTTAAAACTTTGATGATGGTTGGATCTCCAAAATCACTGAGGGTCTACTCACACTAGGTGATCCGTATGGTGCCCAGGCACGTTTCACTCCCTAAGCCCAGTTCATTTGACTTGTGTGAGTGCTCCATGTTAACCGTGCCTGGGCACAGAACCTGAACATGATGGCAGTGCTAAGATACTCACTTTAAACATGCATAGTGGCAACGGGATCCCTCTTAGCAATTTTCTTTCTTTTTTTTTTTTCTTTTTTTTAACCAACCAAACCATGCAATTGGAACACTTCCTGTTCATTTGGAACCGTGTGATATAAACACCCACATCTACAGAACTACAGAAAGAGACAGAGCATCAAATAAAGCGTCATGGTTCAGTGTAGATGTATGCAGTCATTTACAGACTGTTATATAAATAAACAACAGGAAATAAAACGGGAACATGCCCTGTTTGTGTGTTTCTGGGTCTGTGTTTACCGCAACTTGAGGCACGATGGCTACTTTTCTCCTCTTTTCACAAGCTCAGCTCGGCTCAGAACTCGGCAATGTTTACACAAGTCTCTTTATCCAGTCACAGAGATGCTGGAGTCAATCAATCCTGCAACACCCAACGCCGATGCTTGGCATGCTTGGTTCACATCTAAATTACAGCACCAAGATTCTAAGAATCGGGAATGGAGCCAGTTCAGTTACCAGAGGTCTTTTGTTGGAAAAGCACTGCCCTGGTCTACTCAGACATATTGTGATGACGTACAGTACCTGTACCACATCACCAAGAGAAACCATTATATGTATACTTACCTGTACATGCTCACCTGCAGACGGGTCATGTGAGAGGGAAAAGAGTACTATCTGTTGATGCTGAGTTTTACTTACCTGGTTGAATCCATTCTCCACAGAGGGAAGGAAGAACTAGCATCTAGAAGAGGGAAAATATATGAACTAATAAATATTGATATTATGAATGAATGTAAAACATGCCATGGTCGTAATTGAATCTTGGTAAAGTTGTTAGTTCATTGTTATTTTTATTGTTTATGAAACTTGTGTATCCAAGATACAATAACTTTTACCTCTTAAGGGAATGGTATATTCTAGGGGGCGGGGCTACCTATATATATACACCACACAAGGGGAAAAAAGAAACACTCTGCTAGACCGTAGCGAGAGAACATAACCTAAGTGTTTATAATAAGACTAGATTGATTTTGTTGTCATTATCTTTTTTGTCTCTGCTAATAGAGAGTTTCGTTTTGTTTGAATGTCAGTCAGTGGCAGATGCTGTAAATAATGTACATTGAAATATTGAAAATGGGTTTAAAAATCATATTGTTGTGGGATATTTTATATTGCGACATAAAGCTCGGTCACATCGAATTAAACTCGTAAGTCAAGGTATTACTGTATGTTGATATTGATACTGATATGAATTATTGCCCAGCCCTTCTTCTGAGAGCCATTATAAACGTACCTGTAGGATTAGTAGATTACATCGATACAGAGAACTTATTGAATGCTCCTCGTGTATGACACATTGTGTTTTTCTTTATTGTCACTCAGACCCCTTGTGAATGTGTGGCCATGGGTTTCCTGGATGAGGCCACTCCCATATGGATAAAAGATTCAAATTCTAAATCGGCTAAATCCGATCAGTAAGCAATGATTTGCAAAGACTCATGTTGGCAAACGACACAACAGGTTACACTGCTTTGATATCTTTCCCATATCTGTTTATTTATTTATTTATTTACTTATTTTTTGCTGTTGAGTCACAAGTCAGTTGAGCACTCTTGGTGACTGCAGCGCTTGTCATTCACGTTCCAATCAAGATCTCTCTTGAGTCAAAAACCAAGGTCAAGTGCTTTTACATGATAGTTTGTTATTTGCTAATTTATGATATGCACTACACCTCTCTGGAAGCATCTGCACTCATGGTTTCTCCACTGTGGTTTACTCATGTTTTTTCCTTTTAATTTGTCACTCATCTGTGGATTTGTCAAGCCCTGACATTGACGTGATTAGGCTGAATAAGCTGATGGAAATTTCTCTGCTGTTGCCAGCCTTCTCTCTCTGAAGACGATTGTTAGACACTTTCATCAGCCTGTCTAAAAGTCAGGGATTGATTTATTTCCTTTTAGACATTCTCGGATCCAGGGAGGGTTTTTTTTATTTATTTATTTTTTTAATATTGATCAAAACTTCGCACAGATAGGATCCAAACAGAGCTTTGCTTTCCATGTCTTTACCCAAAAGGCACTTTAGTGCAGAGATGATAGTAATGTGCTCAGACTCTATCACTCTGTTAGTGTAATATGTCATGACAATGCTTTTGTGAAAGGTTTGAGAACCTGCATTTGCAGTGGCCAGTCTATATCGGTCCAGGTTGACGACTAAACCAAATGTCTGGGCATGGAGAGATGCTGTACTACAAATAGATCCTGGTGTTCTATCCTGTGGAACAGCAGCTACATGTCAGCAACCTAGCAACTGCCTTAAACTATGGAAGCCACAAACAATAATTAATAATTTGGAAAACCATGTCAAACCCCCTTTAACACATTGTCAACCATGTTGAATATTAGTAGCTTAACAGCACCATTGCAACTGCATAGCAACGATTTGGCTAACACTTGCAATATCCTGCTGGCAACCACACAGAACACCACAGCTCCATGTTTAACGTTGACTGTCATGAATTTAATAAAAACAAAACTTTTTATGAATTTCTGAGGATGGTTCCTCACCATTTGCTGCTTTCCAGGTTATTTGCATGCTCAGAATTGGTCTTTTTTTTCCCAAAACTGGTGTGTTTATGAAGCCCCAGTGTCTCTAAATGGCAAAAAAAAAAAAGTGTCTCGGTCTGGTGTGCTAGGCTCACACCAGAGAAAATACATCTGAGTTTTTTTTAGACAACGATAAGAGCGCCAAACTTTGAAAAGCATGAATCTTGCAAGATGTTAATATTTCTCTATTTCTGCTCCTTGGATAATGTTGACTTATTTTTGCTGTTTCGATTTGCTTAAGGTGAAAAGGTCACCAAATTCAGGAGAACTGAATTTGCATGAAACTGCATGAAAGTAAACACAGTCTGAAAGTGCTACAAAACCTGAGTAACAAATGAGTTTCTGTGGTAACTGCAAGTGAATAAAACTTACAGACAAATTAAATTTCATCCACATCATTTTTATTTTCTTTTTTCATTAAACATACCATTCCACATTAAAAAACTTGGCCTCATTTTATATTAAGTGTCTATTAACTGTAATTACACATGAACAACATATGCAACAACAGTGTAACTACTGATGAATTAGTACCTGTTACAGATGGATTACAGTAGTAAAGCTCATGTAATTACATGTCTGTATCAACTTCAGTAATTACATATGTGTAATTACATTAGTAATCAGACTGGAACATGATTGTTTTTGGTCCCAGAAGTCTTTTCTGGCAGGAATGTATTAACTTACTTTACGACATTAAACTGGATTTGCCATAGTTTCTAACATGTAGCTAATATTAATGTTATTGTTGAGACATTGTAACCAGTTTCAGCTTTGAACCATTCTGTAATGTGATAATGCACATCCACTGTACTATTTCACAATGTAACATTTATGAAATTATTTAAATGTGTTGTGTTATTGTTACCCCTAAACAATGTCTATATTGCCACTCAGTTATATAGCACAACACCTACATAACTACAGGAACTGCCCACTTATTTTAAAGTGTAACTTTTACATAATTACTCTGTAATAGTTAATCATTAACGACAAATCAAAATGAAGCTACTAATTATCTCATTGAAACATATGCTATTACTGCAGAATTGCGTAACACTTATAATAGTGACAGGGAATTTAACACATTCATCATTTTATCAGTGAATTAAACTAATTTAGACAAGATTAATGAAAGACTGTGTTTTATGTTTAGTAATATTAATTTAACACCAACACCTGTAAAAAAAAAGATGGCAGGAATCTCTGTGGATTTCTGTTTTATTAATCAGCAAACTTGATTTCCTAGTTTAGATAGTATTTATAAAATAAAATAAAATTACAGCCAGAGAATCATTGTGATGCTTCACTGAGCTTCAACAGGGAGAATACAACCTCTGTTGTTGCTACTCTGGGCTGGGCACTGCAGAAACTGCACTATGTAACTTTTGAAGGAGGATAGGAAACCACCCATCTTCCTGCCCCTTGCCCTTGATTTCAGGACAGTGATGTAAATTAGAATTTCTCTCTGAAATTACAGAGAGATCCAGGAACAAAAATATCAAATTGTATCTATTGTTCCTTTAAACCAAGAGTCAAGCCTCTCCAACAGAAAAAGAGCTGAGGGGAATTTGTGCTGGACAGTCCTCAGCTTTAAGTTTGCGTTGTCTGGTTAACTGAAAGATTTTGCTTTGTGAAATCCCCCCAGATGTTGCCCCCTGTGTGGTGTGTAATGACACAGGTGTGTTATGACACCTCAGATTTGTGATGTCACTGTTTTGATCTCAGTGCTGAGTTGAAGGGAAAATGATTGATATTTGATTTGAGGATTTTTCACCAATGTTGAGAATCTCTGAGCCCAAGTTCAAGACACTCGTAAGAACCCTGAGTTGTGTGGGTGTGTGTTTGTGTTTGTGTGTGTGTGTGTGTGTGTGTGTGTGTGTGTTTGTACATGTGTGACAGCTACTGTCTGAAAGCTCCCAGTACTTCAAAGTGAAATCGAAAGGGAGGGGAGCAAAAAATGCCAAATGGTAAACAATGCTTTTCTTTTTTTATATTATTCTCTCTCTCTCTCTCTCTCTCTCTCTCTCATATATTCAGGCCTTGCCTTTAATGTTCCACAGAGAGAGGAAAGGAAAGCCTTTGAATCCCAAAGTGAAGCCAGGATCCACTGCACAGGGGTGCCATAACGTTTGAACATAACTGTATGATCAGTATTGAATCGTGTATTTAAAAATGTGTAATTGTTTTGCCATATTTCCAGCTTGTTCCCATTTTAGCCTGATTTATACTTTTGTGTTTTTTGTTCTCCCCAAATAATTGTTTTTCAAAACAAATTACGATTAGGTGAATGTATGACTCTAAGATAATTGAACAGTCACAGTTTTGTAAACATATGTTAAAGATTTAAAAAGTGAAGTAATCCCAGATGAGCACTTTCCTTTGCGATGATTAATAGACTCCTGCAGGGATTCGGACTGTTCTCTTATTTGTGGGATGTAGTTTTGGAGGCACTGGGGCTTGGATAAACTGCTGTCTTGATTGTTATCAATCAGGTTATTGCATCACTGGAGCGCACTGTTTGCAGACTTAGTGATTACCTTTTTTTCTTTTTTAAGAAGCTGGTAAACCTAGCATTTAACAACACACATCCACAGCGTAGCAGATAAATCCATTATTGTGATTCAAGTGTGCAACGGCAATTTAAACAACTAGATGCCTCAACTAGGAGCCTCCTCAGATACCTTTTCATCAACGACAAGGGTGTTGTATTAATTCTGAGGAAGACTTATGTCTGCATCAGTATAGGTGGTTGTGTAATATGATTCTAAAACTGAACACAATCCAAAGGGAGTGGGAGGTGATGGCTTTGTTTTAATTAGTTTTAGCAAGTGAAATAAGCATTTGATAAAAAAAAAATCAAATATGTAAATTGAATAGTTTCTGGCTGAGTTGAATTGTGCTCGTAAGTAATTGGCCATTGCAGCCCACCCTCTGATTTAATAAATGACCCCAAGCTCTCTGTGTGATGTACCACTCTTTAATTTGGAAAATGTGTGGTTCTCCTCGTTTCTGAAGGGTTTTTGGTAAAATATCTGCTGACCTCTGAAGTGCCCCTTGTGCTGGAACAGGAGTGTGTTAAATTATTGAAAATCACCCAGAGTGCTTTTCAGCTCTGAGAGGCGTGACCCTCCACAGAGGCACGCTGCAGCCTTTCAGCTCGTTTAATCTCCCCCAGTGTGAAGCATAGCACTACTGCTTAATGTGTGTCATTTACACATTGATAGAGCTAGAGATTTGTGTTTGTGTGTGTGTGTGTGTGTGTGTGTGTGTGTGTGCGTTTTCTACCAATTCAGGACAAAAATAATCCATCAGTCAAAACAATAAACAGAATTGCCATAGTACTCTCATCCAAGTGTGAGTCCAGTGATATGTTATTTGTAGTTTGCTTAGTGTGACTGGGGAAATTGTCAAACAAAAGAAAAACACACACACGTGTGTGTGTGTGTGTGTGTGTGTGTGTGTGTGTGTGCGCTTGCGCTCAGGTGTGCTACACGTTGCCTGATTAAGACAGTGGCAGGTGTTGTCATGCTGTGGCTAGACATTTCTTTCCGACTGGTCTCGGATCAGCCTTTCTTTACTCCAGTCCTAGTCATAGCTTCTTTAAATACCTTCGTACTGATTTGAGACCAAAGCAAGCAACCTCCTCGCACCAATCCCCTGCGGACCCCTACAGACACAGACGGCGGACTCAGGTGGAGGCTGTCAGGGATTGATTATGCCCCTCCAAGAGGAAATGGAGGGTGAAGGCGGTGATCATTTTGAATAGGGAGTGTCTGGGCTAATGAAATGGGACCAGGCTTTAATTGGGGTACGTCTCAATTGCCAGTTCTGTGTCCTAGTTCCTGTCCCACCTCGCACCCCCGGCCTTTTGTTGTGTGTAATGATTATCTGTTTTCTCGCTGGCCTGCTGCACCTTGGCGTTCTGACTGTGTGCTTCGTAACCCAATGATTTCCATTTTCTAATGGTGGTGTCTTCACCAAAAATGGGATTGACACAGTTTCATGGTTTGCTCAAATGTAGTCGATCGACCGAGTAAAATGTCTTCTAATACGCAGTTATTTTTAGTTTCACAGTTATTGCAGTTGCCAAGCATTAGCGAGGATGGGTATTTTGGAGGTAATAATGCACTTGAGTGCTTGTAGGACATGATCTGAGAACTTTGTATCCATTGAAGACTGCTCATGAATGCTAAATCATAGAAAAGGAAGACTTACATTTATGATAAAACTAATATTAGTATTAGCGCTATTAATGTGAAGAGAAGCCTACCAGACAAGTTTGTTAACTTTAGTTATTTTGTGCCATACATCTCAGCAAAACAAACTGTTCTCATTAGAAGTTCTGAATCTTTTAAGGTGGAATGGCACGTTTCACTATGTTCACCGTTTGAATTACCACAGAAACTCATTCATAACCCGAGCTGTTTTGTTTTGTAGCACTTTCAGAGTATATCTTCTTTCATGCAATTAGAGGTCTCAACAAACTTAACTCTACAAGTTTTCACATCCAGTTCTTCAAGTGCTCGAGTTCTGCAACATGATGTTGGATAATAAGTTCTGGATCACAACCACCACTCCAAATCCTAAAAGATTTGAACATTGCACTGTCTCTCCAGAGAATGGAGTACCACTGCTCCACAATCCAATGCTGGAGAGCTTTATATCTTTAATATCTGTGTCCACAGTGAGTGCACTTTAATGAAATTGAAATCACTAATTAAAAGTGGACTCTGCAAATGTTTGGACATCATTACGTTGTAAGATCTGAGAAACAACCTAAGCTCTTACTCAAACAAGTCTCGGCTGATCCACTACATTTAAGGGATACGGAGAAAATGAGGAGCAACCTCCAGCTTCAGCTAAGAGAAACAGAAGCAGGTTATTCCCAAACATGCTGCTTATTCTTTCCCAGCCTGATCTGTCTTTCAGCTCCCAGGGATCTGCTCACCAACTCTCAGATTTCTCTCAGATTGAACCCAGAGTGAGGTTAACTTCCCTGTTGTCCAGTCGCTCTGTGTAAAGGATCCCCAAGGCTAACCTCTCGGCCCGTTGAGGATTTATCAGGCTGAGTTTACCCGCTGCAGCTTTGAAGTCCCTGTTTCGTTTCATCTCTCAGAACCTTGCTTTAAGTATGTGTCCTGTTTGTACATTTATCACTCGGCTATTTTTAGAGCAGGGTTTGTACAGAAACGCAGAGAATCTTCTGGAATGACTATTTTTCACTTTGTAGTGCAGTGTAGACCTACACATGGCCCCTAAGGGGGTTGTAACATCTGTAAACAAGACTACCCTCCTTTTAGATGAGTTAGTTAATCTGTTTCCATCCAGAGTGCAAGCAAAACTCTTATACAGTTTTAAACAGAGCTGAAATAAACTATTTGTTCAGTGGGAAGCTACACCATGTGCTCATAAGTTATAATTAATGAATTCATTAAGTAGTATCAGATGAGAGGCAGCGCTGTTATACTAAATACCAGCATAGCTATGATTAGCTCATAGATAGCCCAGAAGAAGTAGCCACACATACTGAACTGATATTCAGTAACAGCATGACCTCCAGTGTGACATTGCTTTTACACAGTTCTACAAGTGCCATTTATTAGCAGCAATAAGCAAAAACAAATTATGATTTTTTTGTTTATTAAATAATTTGCACACAGTACAACAGAAATACTGATTAATTTTGAAGGAAATCTTCAACTAAACTGGCCATTGAAGGTACCAGAAAATGAATGGTGGACAACGAACGGCAATAGAATCGAGCTGAAGGTGATATGAACACAGCTACAGTTTGGCCTCTGCTCCCCTAGAGCCACACTTTCAGCTGTTTGCTGCCAGTGGCTTTAGGGCAGGCCTGTGGATCTTCAGAAACACTTTTCAGAAGTACTGCTCTATTTTGAACCTCATCCAGAATCCCAAGCCCCGATAAGTGTAGTAGGTGACAGCGATGAGCCTTTCATTCTCCACTTTATCGCACCCTTAACATTCTATTTTTAATTAAAGAAACATGTTTTAGTGCTTTTCCAGTGCATGGTACCTATTCTACTTGGCTCTACTTGCTATTTTGGTAGTTGGGACCTGGTCAGTTTTTTATTACAATGGCAGAACTCCATCCTCAACTGGAGCTGCAGGGTTTGGAATCCACAACAATGGCGACAGTGACATTTAAGCCTTTTGTACTTTTCGTATATATGCATATTGTATTGTGTTATGGTACTGAACACAGTGTAGCTGCGCATGAGTTCAGACAAATCAGTAAAGTTTTTTCATTCCTTCTTGAACTGTCCAACTCACTCTGGATTCGTTCTGAGTCAGATAAAAACAGATGTGTTCTCTACTGTAATTTGGAGGTCTTACAAACAGCTAGTTTGTGCTGGATGTCTGCATTTCATTGTGATTGACAAGTCTCTCTGGCCAGTCAGTGCTCTGAATGGTTTAAATGTCACCTTTAGTTTCTACTCATTTGGATCACTTGGAATCATGAGTAAAGGATCTGGTCCCAGGAACCGAATTGACCTAATGGAAACGCAAAACACAGAGTAGGGTCGAGTCAAGTGGAGTAGGATACCGTCCAGTGGAAAAGTACCATTTGAGAAAGCATATCACTTCATTTTCAGGTGTCATGTTGCCTGTCATCTTCTCATACACTACACTAATGCTACTACATTCACACAGCAGGTAAAAGTGGCCCAAATTTAATATTCTAACCATATCTGCCCTCTTTTTTTTTTCTTGAGGGCTGTTCAGACTTTCTTTTTATTATGGCCTGTATTTGACAGTGCTCTAAAGTGATCATGCTCCTAAACTGACCCAGATGTGCTATAGAACAGTGCTTCACACATTCAGACTAGAGATAAAGGTCTGTACGTTCTGTCCTAAGCATTTTCTTTTAGAAATGAATATCCTTATGACACAGCAGTCTTTCATGATTTTGATGAAAGATTATCATATGCCCATCACAGAATACACCATAAGACCCAGAGTCCAATAATAATGTGTGCTGCTGTTGCTTTGTACATGCTCAGCACATGTAGCAGAACGTACATAGGTTTTTCGATTGGATGTGAAATCGTATACAGGTGTTTACATGACTATTACTCTTCTAGTTAACAGACTATTTAAAGGATTACCCACCTCGTCCAAACGGATAGAAAATGTAATCGGAATGACCACAATCAGAATACTCTTTTCCAATTGAGGTGTGTACATGGACTTATTCTATTTCGATTGCGCTATTAGTCGGATTATTAATGCGTTATATATTTGTAAATCATTTGTTTTAATGTAAAAAAAGAAGCCATAGTTCATAATTGTAATCAAAAATACTTTGTATATAATTTGGAAGATATGTTCTCACAGTTTGTCTGCTCTCTAGTCTGTTTGCATGTTTCTGTCGGTCTGTTTTCCCCTCAAACACACTGTTCCACCTTTCCCCCCACAGTCATAGATCTCCCCTTTGATAGAACATTAAAATATGATTTGATTGCAAAAGAAAAAAAGAGATATGGAAACTGTCTGTTTTCCCTGCCATGTGCTCTCTCAGCACACGGCTCTGTCTGTTATTGTCCATGTGTCCGCCCTGGTCCCGCCTTTGTTCCGCCTCCTTGTCCGTACTCCTCATTATCTGTTTCAGGTGCGTCTCGTCTGTAAGATGTATTTAAGTTCCCTTGTGTCATTTCCTTGGATCGGTCATTTGTTTCGTTCCTATTCATGTCGTTTTGTTTCCTATTCCTAGTCATGTTGGCGTTCTAATTCCTAGTCAGTTGTTCCTTGTTTTCGTTTCCTCGTTTCATGTTGTTGTTTCGAGTCCTTTCATTTATCAGTCGTCGTGTTTGCCCTCAAGTATGTGTGTGTTGGTTTTGTTATTTTGTTTAAATAAACGTCTGTGTTGTAGCGTGTGCGTCCGCTGCCGTCAGTCCGCCCTTCGCGTTTCCTGACAGAACGTTCAACTAGGAGAACACAAGGGCCAATAAGTTTTATTTTCATAAATGTGTGATAGAAACCTAGATTTAATAAATTCAAGTTTATTTCCCAGTTATTTTTAAAAATGTAAATGCTTTGACCGGTCTGTTTTTATTCCATATATACCTCTGATTAAAAGGAATACATTTTGGACCGAGGTAATTTCATCATTTTTTAGAGTCATCAGCCATTTTCTCACCATTCAGAGGGAAATTATGAGAAATGTCTAGATGGATTGATGTAAAAGTTGCAACAATTTTAATCTGTTTGTTCTGACAGAGCCACAAATCAGCTATGGATTAGATTTCAATGGCCCACATTTGGAACTGAAGAAATCAGATTCAATGAATTTGTGCATTCAGTGCATACAGTATGTGTCACATCTGTAGAAAAAGATCATTTTGGGGCTGCTTTTGTCTTCTAGGCATTTGAATGTATCCTAATGTCCAAACATTTGCAGACACATAAGGTGCCACCACCGTTGGTGCAGACGTTCAGCTGTGGATCCTCACTGTGCACAATATCCATGCAAAAGCATGCAATAAAATGGGATGCTCTGGAGCAGCTGCACATGAGTCTAAACTCTCTTTTTCCAATGACATGTGTTGGCTCATTGTCTTAAAATCAACAATAACAGGTGATAATGGAACTATGGTATAAACCCAATAATACCCAATAATACACGCCTTTCCTGAAGAGCAGAGGGAATCCCTAATACATTTTGGTTTCATATGAAATGTCTGAAGAACAGCTGTCTAAAACTTTCTCTATGGAGTGTTTTGAGAATGATGATTCATATTCACAGTTGCATTTCCTGGTTGTGATAAGGAATCCATGCGTCCCCATGAAAGGGAAAGACAAATCACTCTTCATAATAGTCCCACCTGACCAGCTGAAGACTTCAGAGACCACACCACCTGTCTGTCGTTTGTGTGTTTTGTTTTTCTTCCACCGAACCGAGCCATTTTTCAAAGTGTTTTTGAAATTTTTATCCTCTTTATAAACTGAAAAACGCCAGAGCTGCTGGCGTTTTAACCAATGCATTTCCATGTAATGTTGTCGGGAAGTTGTCTTATGTAACGCTGTGTAATAAGTAAACAGACACTCAGGTGGGCTTATAATCCTTCTTTTTTATTTTCGGTGGGGGGGGGGGTGCCATTTACTCTCTATTGATACTAGTGCTTTAGGTCTTAAAATACTTGCCTGAACTTGACTACACTTACTACCACACTGTTCATATTGTGAATTGTGGCTAGACTTGATAACATTTAGATTGGTAACTATTTATTTATTTATTTATTATTTTGACCGACTACGGTCCAGTTCAGTCTTAATTTCTTGGACTGAGATCAAAGTTGAGTGGATTTTTGTTGTGCTAGAATAATTGGGCTACAGTCTGATTCAGGATACTTTTATGAAAGTATAGTCAAGTTTAGACACACTGTAATTAGGCTACACTATTAAAAATGATGATTTTACAAGGATTCTTTACTAAAGGAAGTGGTTGTATATAAGACTTTGAACACTTAAAGATCCCTTTTCATGGTTAAAGGGTTCTTTGCATCATGAAAGGCTTCTTCTGATTAATGGAGTATATTGCTATACGTATTCTATATAGCATCTTTTTGAGAAGGGGTTCTAAATGGCACCAAAAAGTGTTCTTCTATTGTTACAATGTCAAGTTTTTGTTACAGCAGAAGAACCATTTTTGGTGCCTTAAAGATAAGCCATCAATAGCACATATGTCATCAATCTGAATAACCCTTTCATAACGAAATAGGCTCATCATCTTTAATAAAGAACCCTTGTAGAGTGTACAGTGAGTTTTTTTTCTGCATATTGTTTATTTATTTTGTAGGCTGGTTGATTTAGTTCTGTTAGGCTAGTTGAGTCTGGACCTTGGTTTGGTTTAGACTTTCAGGCTTGGTTAAAGCTCTGCTCTAGAAAGCTGCTCTCCAGTGCTGTTTCATAGCAAGAGCCATGTTAGAGCACTGCTCCAGATGAATAAATGATCAGCCAGAAACAAACATCAAAGCCTGTGTACCATGCCATGCTTCAAAAGGAATATGGGCCCCTACATTTGCTGCTACTGGGAATAGCCCGTGCCGTTGTGTTGACCTACCGCTCCGGTGGGAGCAAATGGTGCTAATCCATTAACTTCCACCTGTCCTGATATCTCTGTCTCTAACACTTGCTTCTCCTTTCTTACCTCTCCTCTCTTTCTCTGTATAGCAGGCTGGATTGGACAGCTTCAGACGAGAAGCTCGGACTGCCTGACTGTCTCCTTTTTCAAACTATTCTTTGCGATCTTATCTTTTCAATTTCTTGGTTGGAATCTGTCGTGAAGTGCGAGTTCTTTCTTGTGATTAACATTTCTTCTCTCCATCTCTCTCTCTCCTGTTTTCGCTTTCTCCCCGCAGCTCTCTCTTCCCCACTGGGCATCTCTCTTTGCTGCCTGTCTGTAGCAGGGAATGTGCTTTCTCTAACTCCTGCTCCACTGCCTACTAGGTGTGTATAAAAGTGAACTTTGCGTGAACCATAACTCGAGTCTGAACGCTCAGATTTCTTTTTTTTTTTTCTTTTAAACTCATGATCTCTTTGAAACTGTCATTCCCATCTTTTTCTCACTGCCGGGCATGAGGAGATGTCTGTGGAGAGCGGTGCCCAGTGCTTAGCATGGCCAATATATATGGCATGTCCATCCTGTGCAGTGTTCAAGTGCTGTGTCCCTTTGGTTTGCACTGAGTAAATATACGCAAGTACTTTCAGGTATGTGAATGGCTGCTGTGTGTTTGCTTAAAGGAATATATTGAGGAAAATGTATATATTTTTTTGCTTCCACTCTGAATGAATCCAATCAGCCTTGATATGTGGTGGTCAAAGTTCACCTTTAGATTTGCACTGGATAAAGCTACACTGTAAATCTGATGACAGTTGCCTTAAAATATTTAAGTTCATAAACTCAAATGTCAGACGTATGCATACGCATTTACTTTAAGTGTTTACAACTTCGTTTAATGCCTAATACAACTCAAAAAATACCAGAATTTAACTATAAATTCAGTGGACACATTTAACCATACATTCATTCATTGTCTGTAACACCCACACATATGGACACTCCTGTACGGCCAGTCCACCTACCAGCATTAGGTTTTTGTACTGTGTGGGAACACACCAAACTCCTCGGGGAAGTGACCCAATGTGTGTCTCGAACCCACGACCCTAGGACTCGGGATCTATGTGACAGCCATCTTGGTTGAAAATTGCTGCACTGGTCTCTGCTAAAATCAACATCTTACAGTTTCACAAACTCAAAAAGAAGAAATTGTTGAAAATAACTTAATTGTTTAACTCATTTTGAATATATTTTAAGTTAGAATCACTCAATCCAGGAATGGCTGAAGGTTCAGCTTGCCAGACTTTTCAGGGTCTTGTAGACAGGTGCCCAATGTTGTGTGGTGAAAATCGGTTTATTAACCTTGTACAAAGTCTGTTAAAATGATATCTATTTTTTATTTATTTGGACATTTGAAATTATTTTTATTGTAACTTTTTCTCTACTTGTAGTTCCAGGGCTAGAGCTAATTAGCTCCAGAGTAATACACACTTTTACACCAGGCTGTTCCACTGTAGTGAGCCACACTGACGTAAACTGGAATTTCAAAGCAGAGCAGTGTCTGTTATCTGTTCCATGCATTCCATGACTAACTGTAAGAGGACATAAATAGAAGGCCTATGTTTTGCAAAGGTAGCTTTACAGTTAGGAGCAGAGAGGGCCAATAGACTTCTTTGCAAACTTTCTCTCTCCAAGCAGGAAACAATAGACTATCATGCCCAGCTTGCCCACACACTTCTTATTGGGTCGTGATCCCATTTCCCAACCATCTGCCACAAGATATTTTATATAACATTTAGACTTGTAAAAGATGGTAGGTACAAATTCAGCCATATCAGAAAATAGTAGGGACATGTGTTGTGCATAAAATGCCCTGTGATGAAACAGTAGTGTAACTACTGAGGACAAGTTCATTGTTTCAGATAAAACATACAGAATTGTTAATTATTAATAGACATTTGCAGTAGTACAGCTTATGCAAATAAAAATACGTATTAACTTGTTTTTTAACTCATGTAAATGACCAATGTATTACTATAACTTCAATATTATTAGGTGTACAAATAAGTTTGAATTCCAAATTCAAACATTCTACTGGTCTGGTTTGTCATTTTATGCTAACTGTTGTTCATAAAAAAAAAGACAATTATCATTTTATATAATAAAAAAAAAAAGTATAATAAAAATTACATTCGTCATGAGTTCTATCAACAACAAAAAAAATACACGTTCATTGATTTGTTCTGTTCTTGTGAAAATATTGTATACAGATGTATGCGTGAGTATAAGTTTAGATGATTTAAAAGAGTGAATGTTTTGTTTCAATGTTAGAAATCATGAAAGTAGCGTATTACGCCATTTATGCTAAATCATTTTGACATCGTTTTTAACTAAAATGACAATTGTTATTCTTAATACTATGCACAAATAATCAAAAACTGACTGAAGTGTGGGAGAATGTTTGAATTACAATTGTGTGTTACACAAAACACTTTAAAATGTACAGTGGGTACCCATTACATACCTGTATTGGTTTGATTCTTGGCTGGAACTTAAACTAACATCTAGGTGTGGTGTGGTAACTGACACTGTTGCACAAAACACAACAGAATAGAGTTTAAATCCCAAGCTGGGAAGGAACAACCAGCGAGATGTTTTGGGGGTTTTGTTTTGTCACAATGCTCGGCATGAAGAGCTAAATGTAAATCACTCCAGTGCAGAACTAAAGAAGGAATCTCCAGACATCAGGAAAAACTTGGCTGATTGACTACATTGGGTAGAAATGTAGTTGGATTTGGTGAACAGTTCTCAGCAGAAATGTTGCGTCTGGTTGTTTGTGTTGTGTTGACGTTCAGCAAAGTGTACCATATGCCATGCGTTTCTTTTTGCTTTATTGCAAGGGTATGTAAAGCATGACCTTTTGTCAGCAGATGATTCAAGTGGCCTGTGTTGGTTTCCTTGTTAGTTTTGCTTGGCCCTAAGCAGTTGTGTCTGTTGACCCAGCTCCCTGTGTGTATTCCCCTCCAATCCCATTCTGTAAGCAGCATACCAAGTTGAAGTGAGGGGGCGTGGCCATGGAGGAGTACGAAGTGCGTTCAGCCGCCAGCATCATGGCCTCGGTCAAAGAGCAGGAGGCTCGTTTTGAGCGCCTGACTCGGGCCCTGGAGGAGGAGAGACGCAATGTGTCCTTGCAGCTGGAGCGTGCCAACCTACCTTGTGGTGACCGGCTGCCATGGCAACAGGTGGTGATGCAGGTAAGTGGGGTCAATCATCAAGTGACCCTTTGTATCCCACCATTAACGCCTTGTTAGTGTTTCCATCTGTTCCTTGTTGATGTTCATGTCTGTGTAGGGCATGGAATCAACTCACTACATGCCATTTGGTGGTAGAATGAATGGTGGTTAATAGTAGTCAGGTGTTTTAAATGCAGACTTTATTAATCTACGGCTGTGCTGCTTGATTTTGCAAACCTGCTCTGTAGCCTCTCATTATCCTCAACCTACTCCAATGGTGCCATTTGTTCATTGTCTATATAGATGTGTCCAAATATGATATGTTGCTACACTATTTCGATAAAAGGACATCCTAAGCATCTATTACAGCTTCGACTCTTCTGGGAAAGTTTTCTACAATATTTTTTGTTGTCTGAGTGTGTAATTTTACATGGTCTGCCACTTTGTAGCTGAGTTGCTGTGGTTCCTAAATGCTTTCTCTTTTCAATTATATTAGTCACTATTGATTTGTGGAATATCTAGAAAAGACAAAATGTAATAAATTGACTTGTTATAACAGAGGCATCTTATTAGAGTATTATGCTTATTCAATGAGCTCTTTAGAAGGACACATTCTTTCACAAATGAAAAGACAGACTTAATTGCTAAGTACTTGATTTAATACACATGGCAATGGGACTGAATGAAACACTGAATTCAGAGACTAGGAAGTTTAAGCTAATTGTTGTCCCAAAACCTCTACAGATGTATGTGCCTCTCCACAAGTACCATACCTGTGAGATTCCACTTTATATGGAATCTCACAGGTATGGCATATATTAATATATATATTGGCATATATTAATAAAGAGGTACCTTGTTTATGTAAACAGTTCATCAACAATAAAAATCCATGTTGTTATTTGAGTGTTTCTAGCCCTGGGTTGCACTGGGATTATTGGACAATGCTATTTCATTTCCTGGCTTTAGCCTACCTTACCTTTGTGTAACTGCTGTCAACCCTAGATGTATTATAATGCCTCAACACACCTGTGTCCCCCAGAGTTTGGTTTGCTGCACTCCTACATTATTCTCTACCTCACAGGCCTTGTCACATTTTCTCATATTTCTTGTTCTTTTGTTGACATTAATCAACAATGATGCACCATGAATGGCATTCCAGATTTCATTCCTCTTTTGAAGTCAGTGGAGGCTGCATTTCAGCAGTATGGTCATTATCAAGATCACTAATGGAATAATGGTAGAGGAAATTGAATTGGGATGTATGCTCAAGTTGCTGGTGTTTTTCCATGTATTTAGAATTTCTGTGTGTTTATAAATTGCATACAGTCACAGATGTGGCTAGTTAGCCTATGGATTACTCTCATATCTGGACAGCACTTATAGTCAGTGAGTTCATTCATGCATTCATTCATATATTCATTCATTCATCCATTAATTTATTTATTTATCTTCTATAACTGCATCATCCAGATCAGAAAACCGGTCTACAATAAGGTGCACCCATTGTGGACACAAATGTACAATGTACATACAAAAGCATGAAATGAAATGAGATTCTCCGGAGCAGCTGCACACAAGCCAACACAATCAAATAGTCTTTTGGGTGGGCAACAGTGCAATAAAAGCACTTAAACCCTATTGATAACCTTTATTTGCGAAGAAACATTTGATGAATGCATGTTTATCAACTTGTGGTCACATAGTGGACACCCAGCAGCTGTGTGCTTTTAACAAGCTGCCATCTCTTTCCCTTTATTGAAGCTAGATTTGCCAAATGTGATGCACAACCAATTTAAAACCAATAAATGAAAAATTGAATGACATGTTCATTTTCAATTCATTGGGAGTCGAGCTTTAATGATCCATACTTTTGCTCTCGTGTGCTAAGCACTTGATTTACGACACTGTGTTTAATGGGACAGGTCATGAATTAACACCCATCGCTCAGATGAGGCCTCTAAACACGACGGAACCCAGACGTCCAAGGGCCTTGGCATGTCGTGAGGTCAATTGGCTGGAACAGAGTGCCGGCCACTGCCAAGGCTCTGTTCCTCGCACCGCTACTTCCCGGTCACTGAGCATTAAACTGGGGGTGTAATAAACAGCAGTGCAATTTGGATGTGAAGGCTGAAGTGAGCTCCATTGGTTTAGTGGGTAGGACTCAGGAATTAATGATGGAAACTAAATTTGATAGACAGTCTTATCCATAGCAGCTTACTATTTTAATCATGTTACAGATATAGGTGAATGTGGTGTTAGGAATCTTGTCTAAGGGGTCTCACTGATTCAACATTTTGTCCAAGCTGGGATTTGAACTCTAGTCTGCCATGCGGATGACATTGATTTTTTCCAACCTGCTATACCAAACTACAGCCTGTGAAAAACTGTGAGCTGACCCTTTGATTACCCTTTGATTATTAGTTTGAGAACCGCAGTTTGAGAGTGTGTGATGCCCTGTGATGGACTGGTGCCCTGTTCAGGGTGAGCTCCTGCCTTAGCAGTATAAAGCCTTTACAAAATATGAGCGAGTGAGTGAATGAATAATTTCAGAAAGATACTTTTCAGCATCTATCATGATGGAAAACGAAATAAATGAACTAGAATACTTTTGTGAAAGAGATTCACAAGCAGTGTTATATTGACTCAAGGTCTCAGCGCAACTTGCTGTCTGGTTTTCTATTGGCTCACACTAATGAGGCTTGTGAATATGCAAAGTAAACGTCCCATTTGCTTGTGTGAATGGACATGTATAACCAGGCAGTTTTTTTGGGGAGTTGTTTTTCGCATAAATCAGCAAAAATAAGCAAAAACTCAGCCTTGAAGATGACTGCTACTGTATTTTTTGTAACTAAGCAACTAACTGCATAATCAAGTCCACTTGAGCTTCCTTAAAAACTCTACTCAGTTGGAGGAGGTTGCGATTTGCACGTCAATATGGGGGAATAATCACAGACGAATACGTATTGGAGCAGAAAGCTAACTGAAAATCCACACAGAGACTTCTTAAGACTGCTATAAACACATGGTAGTGGTCTGGCACACACTGAGGCATTGCTTGGCGCTGAATGATTCAGTGAATCTTGGATATTTTTTTTATTTTTGGCTTGACTGCTCTCCAGATTCCTTTGGGCTAAGTTAGAGCATGAATCAGTGAATCATTTAGTGAATCATTCAGCTGCTGGGAGGGAAGATGACTCACTCTTCCACTGGCTGAAGTGTTAGTGAATGGGAAGCTTTGCCAATTTCTCACTGACTGAATAGCGATCCACTTTTTGAATGAACCCAAACTCATTTGAGTGTATTTGAGTGTATGTGGGGTGTGTGTGTAGCAGTTTTAAAACATTAAACATTGCCATTGCTTATTGTCCCCTGCATGTCAATCAATTCTCTCTCTCTCTCTCTCACTCTCTGTCTCTCTCTCTCTCTCTCTGTTTATTATTTGTCATGTCTGCTGTATCTGCTTTGTTTGACTGATCCAGTTGGGGTTAGAGCAGCCCACTAAATCCCTCTCATATGAACCGGATCAGCGTGAAAGAAAGGGCACAGCTCTCACATCTCTCTGTCTTCCATCTCTCCTCTGGAGAACCATTGATTTCTGAGCCTCTATGACTCAGCCCAAGGCCCAGAAGGGCAGGAGAACACAGGCTGGTGAAGTGACCCTGACTGAGGCAAGTGTAACTGTCCTGTCAGACAGTCTCCCTGTGTGTTGTCGAGACAGAAGTAGAGCCTTGTTTTTGCTGGACAAACATTTATATATATATATATATATATATATATATATATATATATATATATATAAATAATATTTCATTTTTCTGTAAAAATGAGGAAACTTTTTTACACGGTTCAAAATAAATATTGCCTGGACCAATAAAAATGCTGCAAAAATGACTTACAACTCAATATCCTGTTGTAAACATTAAACGTTATGGAGGCTTCGTTTTTCTGCTGTAGTGTTACCATTGTGCAGATGATTTTGAAGGTTATAAAGGTTCCAGGAAAGGTGTCTGTGAAGGGAAGCTCCAAAATTTAAAACCTAACCATCCTCAGCTTGTGTTTACTACACATCTTTATTTAGAGTAGCTTAACATAAGCCCCTTTCGCACATACACGGTAACCCTGAAATGTTCTGGAGCTTACCTGGAGAGCTGTATGTGTGAGAGCAAACACATTCGTCCTGGACTTATCCCCATAGCCCCCTAGTAGACACTCCAGGTAAAGTCTGCAGTCAGCGCATGTGAGAACAGAGCTGCTCATGCTCCTGAGATTCTCCTTCACGTGGAGCCCAGGTGGTGTGCCACACCTTAAGGGTGCTATGACTCTGTCGCTGTTTGCTGCACTTGTGAAAGGACCACTCCAGGACATCTCGGGACCTGATACTCCAGAGCTTCTCCAGAGTTCATGCAATACAACATTAGGAGTCTTGCCTGTGTTAGTGCCTACATGTGGAAATGTGGGTCTTATCGACTCAGCTGGGGGTTCCCAAACTTCTGCTGCAGTGCCCCCCCTTGTGTAGATGAGAATATTTTCAAGACACCCTCCAACTCTGACACACGTGCACTTCTTTTGCTTCTAACCTCCACTGGAATTTATTATAAACATTTGAAATTATGGACAAAAACTTTATTGAAAATAAATACATAAAATGACAAATCACACCGACAGTGGAATTATTTATTACGTGACAGTCATTGTGTATCTCTTTGCTTTGCTGTACCCCACACCTCTTTCTAATAACGCTTAAGACACCAGTATTACAGAGACCAAGAAGCATAATATTGCTTACATCATCCCTCTTTCTCCATCAGTAATATTAGTGGTCACGGTGCATTGGCTCTTTAGTGCCAATGTTAGAAACATTCACAGTCAGAAGACTTTGTCAAGGATTTTGCAACTTTCTGTTAGATTCCTGGAGTCATATTTCCAGCTGTGTCATTTAACACACTCGCAAACAACAAACAAACCAACATAAGCCTATGAAAACTGAGATTAGGTTTTTCTCCGCCATCTAAATGTTTGTATAATGTGAAAAGCCTCCTATCTTTGGAAGAACAGTGGCTCCTTTGACTGTCCTCTCCAAGACGTATGGCCGTTTTCACCGCAGTGGTTTTCACACGTCCACTCCCCACAATGGACGCCCAGTCTGCCAAGCCTCACAGGACATGGCCTTTACAGAAGAACCCTGTGAGGCCCACAGCTTCGTAAATCACCTGCTTAACAATGACTCTTTCACCTCACACAGAATTACACATACTCTCTCTCTCTCTCTCCCTCTCTCACACACACATTACTTCCCCATGAGTCGTAGGGGATATATTCACCTTCAGTAAACGGGTGGACTCTTATTTTAGCCTGTTCTTATTTAGCTTCTATTCTTCTGCTATTCATTCATTTCTAGAAAAGATAGAATGAATGATTCTCCATCTTTTTCCCTTAGGAATCCCTCATCCCGCTGAAGGACACTCTGATTCCCAAAAGGGATGAGGAATGTACTGTGTACACCAACAGGTCTGAATCATCACTTTGACTCAAAAGAGGGAGTTTGCAAAGTAGAAACAGCCATATTCAGGGAATATGTGACCACTTCTAATTACAACGAGTTAAAACCTCTGATAACCGACCAGGGAATCTGAATTATTCAATAGTCATGAATATTTAAAGAGCCGAATAGTAATTGAGTTCTTGATATGCAAATGACCTTCTCTATGGTGTGAGATGTTCCCATGTTGAAGAACCATGAGATCCAAATTCAGCTCTCCACCAGAGGGAAGTGTAAAGACTTGTTGTTCTGAGGTCCTTTCCATTCGTTTACCCCAAAGGACAAGGGACCCCAAAACGCTCTCTCCCACTGCTTAACCAACAAGGACCAAAACTGGCAGCTTCAGTGAGGAGAGAGAGACCTTCACCTTCCCCACTTAGTCGTATCACTTCATAGGGGTGGACTTAGCTAATGGGTAATAAAATGGAGAAGGAATGTAAGAATCAACTGTGGGACAATATTTCGTCCAAAGAGAATGATTTTGCGGAACTTTATGCCCAAGTCACATACCCGCCTTTTCCCCCTTTTGTCCCAGAGACAGAATCGTTCGCTCTGGCATGGGCTCCGTCTCTTATTCAGAAGCGGTCAGGGGCGGAAGACGAGACTCTTTTGTGCCCAAAGCTATTTATATTCAGTAGAAACTGTCCTTGTCCCCCAAATAAGTCCTGAGCCACTAATGCTTGTCCTGTCCCGTTCAATCCATTGCAGACCATTAACCTTTAAGTTACAGTTACCATGAATACAAAAGTATGTTGTGAGTTTTTATGCGTATTTAAGTATTTGTCACTCGTAGCTCAATGGACTTCATTGTAAGGTCACCACGCCCTATGCCCAACCTTGGGCTATGGAGGGGTGGATTTGTTTTCTGGAGTGATAGCGTTTTATACTATATCATGAGGATGGTGCCGGGCGTGGCGTTGAGTACAAATCAATATTACGATTCATTGTACATTTTACCACGATTTACAATTGACTTCTTTTTGGCCAATGTTTTCTTAATTATTGTCTAAAAACAACATCCAAACCAAATGTAAAAAAAACCCATTGAAATAATCGCTATAGAGAGAATGTTGATTTGTATTACTTTGTGATTAATTGCCCAGCCCAACATGGGGATGAGTTGGAGTGCTTGAATTGTATATGAGCCTGCCATCAAATCCTCACAGCAAAGTTTCTACATATAGTCTAAGGCCAAGAAGTGTAGAGGCTGGTAATGCTGTGAAATGACAGAGATAAACGCACTATTGACATTCATTCATTCATTCATTCTTCAGTAACCACTACACTTGGTCCTGATCCGGGTCGTAGTGGGTCTGGGACTTACTTTTAGCCAAGCATTTTTAAATACTTTACTGTTTTGCAGGTCGTATTTAATATTTTAATAAACAACAGCTTTATGTAAAATATGTTATGTTTAAAAAGTGATGGAAGAAATACGGCCATGTTTTTGTCTTAAAATACATACTGCATTAATATTACAATTTTAAGTTCAAAGTGTGCTTGTAAATCCA